>NC_070643.1:21872972-21990361 GCF_947347685.1 Pleuronectes platessa | reverse complement strand
GGGTCTCCTGCAGTCAAACATCACAGCCGTGGTGTTTTCATCATTCTGCTGTTTAGAATAAAACGTGTTTCCTGTGCGTGGTGTTTGACAAACAGGGTCAAGCTACTGGTTTTTAATGCGTCTCCCTCAGCTGATGACCTCATTAGGATTCACCTCCCAGTGCATTTCAATTTCTGGAACAGGAAACTACTTCTTTATTCAGATTCTATTCAATTCAAGGTCAGTTTCTGATTCCACTTCCTGCTTCTTCCAGAGAGAGAAGAGCCTCGATGTGGTCGGTGGGAGCGGCTCACTGGTTTCCTCCGGCAGCAGTGGCGTCCTCACGTCGGTAGGAGGAACCTCCGCCTCCGGCAGCACCATCGCCTCCTCGCTCAGCTCCGGCCTGACCCCTGGAGGTCACGGGGGTCACCTGGGGGAGGAGCCCAGCGACCTGGAGGAGCTGGAGCAGTTCGCTCGCACGTTCAAGCAGCGACGCATCAAGCTGGGATTCACACAGGTGACAGAGGGAGACCAGAGGAAGGTTGTGAGGAGAGTGTGTGTGTGTGTGTGTTTCTTTATTAAAATGTGTGTCTCTATCAGGGAGACGTGGGCGTCGCTATGGGCAAACTGTACGGTAATGACTTCAGCCAGACGACCATCTCCCGCTTCGAGGCTCTGAACCTCAGCTTCAAGAACATGTGCAAGCTGAAGCCGCTGCTGGAGAAGTGGCTGAGTGACGCCGGTGAGAACCAGAGCAACAACACGTGTCTGTCCTCCGTCCCACCTGAAAACCCACTCGTCCTCATGTCTCATCCTGTCCTCCCTCTCAGAAATCATGGCGGTGGACAGCATGCTGCCCAGCCCCTCCTCTCTCTCCTCCCCCATGCTGGGGATCGAGGGGCTGCCCGGCCGACGCAGGAAGAAACGCACCAGCATCGAGACCAACGTGAGGGTGATGCTGGAGCGCAACTTCCACATGGTGAGGGAACAACTGCATGATTCAAATGTGTATATGTGTCATGTCCTGTCTGAACCAGGCTCCTACAGAAACATTTATCCACTGTTTCACTTTGATTTCCGTGGCTCCTCGTCTCTTCATCCACTCTCTGCTGTTTCTCCTCCTCAGAACCAGAAGCCTACCTCGGAGGAGATCCTGCTGATGGCGGAGCAGCTCAACATGGAGAAGGAGGTGATCCGCGTTTGGTTCTGCAACCGCCGGCAGAAGGAGAAACGCATCCACCCCTCCAGCAGCACCACCCCCCCACTGCCCAGCCAGACTTCTCCCATCATGACGCACAAAGCCCCCTGCTACAGCCCGCACATGGTACAGTCCGCCCACACCAAATCCACCCCTCAGTTATTTCTGATATTTGTTTCCTAATTTCTTTGCCCCCCCCCCCTCTCTGCAGATCTCGAGTCCCGGTCTGTCCCAGGTCACCACCAGCCTCAGCACAACAGGTGAGATGTGATCACTGCTGGTGAATTATGAATTATTAAAGCTGAGAGCGCTTGTGTGTGTTTCGGAGCCCGGAGGTCAGACACAGGCAGATTGAACCGGTCCTGGTTTTATTTGGGAGAGGTTCCATGTTCCTGTTGTTGTCAGAGGATAATCACTTTCTGCGAGAGGAAGAGTGAACTGGAAAAACAACGACAACAACATGGAAGCACTGGTCCCATCTGGAGTTGTTTACCTGCTTGACTCGTGGAGAGTCCTGGTGATTTATGGAGCTCGGCTACTGGGCGAGCTTTCCCAGGGTTCACTGGGATGACAGACGACCTGACAGGAAACAAGACACAGCTGGAAATGTATTGGCCCGTTGAGCCGAGAAGAGAAGAACTCCTCTCGCTGAACGGAGTCAGAAGAAGACGCCGAAAAACCAAACTGTTGAAAAGTCATCACGGCTGCTACGTTTAACATCTACCGGAGTTTTTATAAAACCAAATCTGAGACTTTTGGAAACACAATCGGTTTTAGTTTTAAAACTCGACGATGGAATGTGTTCTTAGGTTTGTTGTGTTCTTGGGTTTGTTGTCTTTGGTTCTGTAACGATACAAGTGGGAGGTGGTTTGTCATCGTGCTGCAGCAGTTTGGTCAAAACAAGTTGTGTAACATTGTTCATTGTTCATTCAGAGGTCGAGTTGATCCCGTCTGTCAGTCACGGTTGTTGTTTGTTTCAATCTACTTCCTGTTGACACCAGCTCGCTGAAGACCAGTGTTTCTGACTGGTTACCAGTAGCCCCAGTGAAGTGATTCATCTTTCTTCTTCTCCTCCTCTCAGCTGCCAGCCTGTCACCTTCAGCGTCCTGCCCCATGACGCCCGTCAGCTCGGCTGCCGTCGGCTCCACCTCTTCTTCTGTGACTCCTCCCCCTCATAGCACAGCCAGCCCCGCCCCTCCCGGCCTCGGCGCCCACGGGCTCCACACCGGGTGAGTTTTTAAAAAACCATAACAAAAAACATAATTCAGACCAGTTTAGTTCCAAGTTGGAATAAAAGGAATAAACTGGATCAGAGGAATATTTGTGAAAAACGAATAAACCGATTTCCATGAGGAAGTTTAAAATTATAAACCAAGCAAATAATGGAAAAACACAAAGACTTATAAACTTTCATAAAGATTTTTTTTTACTAAGGTTTTTAAAATCTAAAATTCAAGGATCTGAATTTCAAAGTCTTTCAAAGTCTTACAAACATTATAATATTATGCACCAGGGCTTAAATACATTTAGGTTTAATGTGTTAAATTTCATTTAAGGCTGCTTCCGTTAGACTTAAAACTTTACTGGCAGGTGTAGTTTGTAATCTGTAGTTTGTGTTTTACAGTTTGTAATGTGTAGCAGTTTGTGTTGTAGTTCTTTCTCAAACATACAGACATTAACAATCTGTAATAAAACTACCAACAAACACCAACATGACTCAGAACTGAACTGATCTGATCTCAGTGAACTCGTCTGGTCTCTGGAGAGATTAAGTTTCTGTCTCAGTCGGCAGTTTGACAGACAACCTGGTGTTTCAGGGTTTTTACACTTTCTACTTCAACTTACCTTCAACTCTGGGGACGTGTAAATATCTCTGGGACTCAGATACTTGACCTTCTTCAATATATTTCATAAGTTAATGAGAGATTTGATTAGTGGAAACCTGTTGTTCACTGTCATGTTTGGTTTAGAGTTGTGTTGGAATGTTCTGTAATCAGCTTAAACACAAAAAGCAACTTCGCCTTCAGGTCTGATGAATATGTTTGTATCAATGAATCTGTTTCTCTTCATGTGTGATTGTTCTCGTGTGTGTCTGTGTGTGTGTTTGTGTGTGTGTGAATTTGCGATCCATCCACATTTCAGGAACACAATGATGGGAGTAAGCACAGCGATGAACCAGGCCCTCATGGGCAGCAATCCCCTGGCCACAATGCAAGGTGTGTGTTTGTCTATGTAGGTGTGTGTGTGTGTGCTGGTGCGTGTTTGTGTGTTTGTGTGTGTGTGTGTGTGTGTGTGCAGTCCCCTCCGGTCCACATGAGTCTGTATTTCTGAAGACCACTTCCCATTTCACCCTTCATCCATTCTCACCAAAATGAATTTCCGTGCAAAAGCCGGAGACGAGCCGACAGCGAGCCCGGCTCACACTCTTCCTCCTCCTCCTCCTCTTCCTCCTCCTCCTCCTCCTCCTCCTCCTCCTCCTCCTCGGCCCAAACTTTTTGAATCACTCAGTGTGATGAAAGATTCAATTCGACTCTCGCACAATGGCCTTCTATTATCACAAGGTGACAACAGCCCCTGAAGGCGGAGATTAGGAGGCCAGGTCAGCTTACAGTAAACAGTTGAACAGGCACAATCCTCCCTCGCTCCCACTGATCCCAGGCCTGTTGGCCAAAGAGCGGCTTTCCACTCAGAACTCCCCCATTGAACCACACGATCTGCTGCCGAATCAATTAAGCATCACTAATAAGCTCAGCTTTGAATCCGTCATGTGCTCCATCTCCCTATAGCGTCGATTCAGAGCCTCGCTTCCCTCTCCCTTCCCTCGCTTCCCTCTCTCCCCCCGCTCCCTCCCCCCCGAGCCGGCCTCCTCCGGCCATGTGCTGATGAGAAGGATACAGTGTGTTACAGAAAGTGCAGCTCTGGCAGCGGCGGCACTGATAGAGCTATAGTGAGGAGGAGGAAGAGGAGGAGGAGGAGGAGGAGAGAAGAAAGAGGAAGCTCTGTGAAAAGAGGGAGAGAGAGATGAGAAAAGGATTTGTGCTGTGAGTCCCTCCGGGGACACACACTGGTTACACACAAGCTGCTGTGATGGACAAAGGTGTTTGTGTTCCACTGGAATCCAGAAGTCAGCGGCAGACACACAAAGATCAGTGTCTGGATCTGGAATGATGAGTCGTCAGAAACTCAATCAGCAGCTGTTCTGATGATAAACTGATTTGGACTCAGAAATAAGCTATATCAAGAAATTGATATTTAATATAATATCTTTGTTGTTTTAAACGTTTTCAACTTTTATACACTAAATGGTTAAAGGATTGAGTGAGAAGATAGATAGATGGATAGATAGATAGATAGATAGATAGATAGATAGATAGATAGATAGATAGATAGTTTGATACATAGATAGATAGATAGTTTGATACATAGATAGATAGATAGATAGATAGATAGATAGTTAGATATATATATAGATAGATAGATAGATAGATAGATAGATAGATAGATAGATAGATGGATGGATGGATGGATAGTTAGATAGATAGAAAGATAGAAAGATAGATGGATAGATAGATGGATAGATGGATAGATAGATAGATAGTTAGATAGATAGATAGATAGATAGATAGATAGATAGATAGATGGATAGATAGATAGATAGATAGATAGATAGATAGATAGATAGATGGATGGATGGATGGATGGATGGATACAAACCATTTCTTAATTTTCACTCATATCACATAAGACTTCATCACAATGTGTATGATTAGTTTTATTATCATCTTCATCATCTTCATCCTCCATGTTTGAAATGTTCCTCCTGTTATTGACGTGTGCACTGACCTCTCTCTACTTCTTCTCTTTCTCTCTTTTCACCTCCACTCTTTGTTCTTTTACTCCCCCTCCTCTCTTCGTCCTCCTCTGCCTCCATTTATCACTCGCTCCACCTCTTTCCTCTCATTGTCCTTTCCCCGCGTCCCCTCCCTGTCCTCCACATCCTCCATGTTTGTCCCTGCTCTTCCTTTTTCCTCTTTCTTCGCTCTCTTCATCACTTTGTCACTTTGTCCTCGTTACTTTTTTGTCCTCTCTCTATTTTTACCCCTCTCTTTCTTTTCTCGCTCTCCATCTTGCCCTCTGTCACTTTTTCACATCATCTGTTCGTCCCCTCCTCGTTTCCTCTCGACCTTGTCTTTTCTCTCTCTCTCTCTCTCTCATCTTCCTCCTCCTCTCTCCGTCCTTCCTCCATCCCTGTCCTCCACCGCTCTCAGCCCTGGCAGCGAGCAGTGGTCAGCTGTCCATGTCCAGCCTCGACGGGGGGGCAGGTCACCTGCTCCTGGGTGGACACGGGGTCACAGTCCGCTCGTTCCTCAACCGCCCCACCCTCCTCCCGATGGTGACCGGCTCCATGGGGACGTCCTCCACGCCGGCCATGGGACTGGTCAGCAGCAGCGGCCTCGGCGTCCCGAGGACCTCCTTCTCCCTGTCCCCGCCCACCGGCGCCAGCGACCTCATGAGCCCCGCCTCCTGTCACGAGGAGTCCGCCTCCCCGTGTTCCAGCCCCGCCTCTTTCTGTTCCTTCAGCGAGGCCTCGCCGCCGCCCCTGGGAGGGGCCATGGCCGAGTGATCCCTGACTGACAGCCGACGTGTCCTATCAGAGGAGGACGAGGAGGAGGGAAGATGGCGTTAAAGGAGCTTTAAAAAAAAAATCCAAATTTACAAACCTCGCCTTTCAACCAAAGCCATCTCTCTGTCTGATCCATGTGTGCCCTCGTCTCTCTGTGTCTCCTCAGACGTCCTCAGAAGCCAAAAATATACCAGTGAGGAGGGGGGGGGGCAAAGAGAGAGAGAGGACGGGGAGGATAGAGAGAACTGCAGAATGGAGGGGAGAGATCTGAAACCAAATAATGATCCACAGCTGGAGACGTGGCACTGAGTAGTGTTTTTGCATCGGGGGGGAAGGGTGGGAGGGGGGGGGGGGGGTGAACACCAGGCCTTTTATCGGCTTGGGAAGGCGGGGGGGGGGGGACTGGATGAGGGCAGGGACGAGAAACTGTGTGAGAGAGAGAGACTTGTTTAACAAGCCGAGGTCAGGAAGTTGGCTGCAACCAAATCTAAAGAAAGGAAAAGATGCAGAAGAGAAACACACAACGAACAAAGAGGAAAAAACCAAAATCTCCAAATACCAAAAACTGAAAACCAAAAAGAAGACAAAGACATAAACAATAATAAACGGAGAGAAAAGCTTTAGTTCAAAAAAAGACTTTTTACATTCTGACCCGTCTGGGATCAGTTCACCGCTTCACTCCACCCGACATTCTCCATTTCACTCAGGATCTCGTTTGACTTTTGAGTTGAAGATTTAGAAAACTTTTATTTTTTATATGATTTTTGTATGAATCTCTCTTTGATGTTTCCCAGCCGATCCCACGTGCAGGGTATCTACCTACCTCTCTCTCTCCACAGCTTGACCACGATGTTTGTTTTATTCAGCCTGCAGTGGCAGACGGGTGGAGTTCACCACTATGATCACTGTAGTTTCAGGTAAGGTGCTGATCCGTTCACACTGTAGTTTCAATCTAACTCGACCAAGCTGCTCTCGGCGCTGTGGTGTTCATTAAAAAAAACAAATATGTGGCAAACTCCACCCCTCTGGCCCTTAAATGGGATCAAATCAAACACACCCCGTGGGAAATCCCTTTTGATCGGTGTCTGTTTTGGGTTTAAACTTTGGGATTGTTTACATCTTCATTTCTTTTGCAAAAATAGAATTTCAAGCAGGAATTTCATCCCCATTGTCATCACCATGTTTAATCTGGAGGTTCCCACCCTCCTGCCTTCAAAGAGGACACACACACACACACACAGACACACACACACGTGGACAAGCTGCGTCTGGATTTTATTTCAGCGTTATTTGCCTTCTTTTATTTATTATCACCCCCCCCCACACCCATACCATCATCATGTCATCTTCCAGACTGCTCACCCACCACCAGACAGTCACTCTTGGATACCAAAGCATCGCCTCTGGCCGCGTTGTCTCTGGATTCGCCCGGGAGACGAGTGTCCAGACAAAACCTCAGCCGTGTCAAAGGGAGACACACACATGTACACACACACGTACACACACACTGCAAGCAGAAGAAAGAGTCCAAACCAAAAAAAAACAAAGAACAAAAGAAAAAGGTGAAGCACCGGCGTTCCCTGAACTGCCCCCAGACCCCTGCCCTCCATCCCTCCATCCCTCCATCCCTCCATCCCTCCCTCCCGACGGCCCCCCCCCCTCTCCTTTGTCTCCAAAGATCAGATGAAAGGGCCGAAATGTAAAAAAAAAAGAAGAGGGGAGGAGGAGAAGAAGAAGAAAAGGTGGAGAGCGAGAAGTGGTCAGGAGCAAAGGAGCCAAAGGTTTGCAAAGCTGCAGGGGAAAGCAAGAAGAAGAAGAGGAGGAGGAGGAGGAGGAGGAGGAGGAAGAGGAGCAGGAGGAGGTGCGCCCAGAGCGGCGGACAGATAAACCAAAAAGTAAACCAAAACCAAAAGCTACTACTACTGCTACTACTGATGTACGAGTGACTGTAACTAAACCAAATACAAAGCAAGAGGGGGAGGACGGGGGAGTCAGGCCCTGTCTGTCTGTCCGTCTTTAACTGTGATTGCTGTTCATGTATCGACAGACAGAAATCGTTCCCCCCCCCCCCCTCCCTCCCTCCGCCGGACACCTCGGCTTCCTTCTCACTTTCTTTTTTTCCTGGATGGATAAAAAGATGGAATAACCTCAACAAAACTGACTTTGAGAGTATATATATTTTTGTTTTTGCTCTCCATAGTGTGTCTGTTAATGATGTTTGGATTTGTCTCATTGCTTTCTACTTATTATGCGGTGGGAGGGAGGGAGGGAGGGAGGGGGGGGGGGGGTGGGGCGACATGTTGCCTATTTTCATATCTTCTCGTCTCTTCGGTTGTGCTCTGGGTTCATTCTTCTTCTTCTTTTCTGTTGACGTTTGGACATAACTGTGAAAATGTAGCTTCCGAGATCCAAAAAAACAAACAAACAAAAAAAAAAAAGGTGTTTTCGTTTGATCCAGAGAGTTTGTGAAGAAGCCAAAACTGAAAAACCAAAAGCAAAACTTTTTAGAGATACAACCAAACCAAATAGAACAACCAAACCAATGCACAAAGATGTACAAGTGTGTGCGTGAGTGTGTGTGTGTGTGTGTGTGTGGGAGTGTGTGTCGGTAAATCTCTTGCGTACAAACCAAACCGTTAAAACTCACTCTGTCTGTCACGTAAACGTCTTGAAGCTTTTTAACGACAGTTAACAGCAGAACTCTGCTGAAGTTCATCCTGGACCTGTTTTCACTTCTTCATCATCAATAACAGCTTTTTCCACTTCTGCTTCAAAAGTCAAACATAGAAAATATGTCTTTTTAAACCTGTTTGTTAATTTATTTATGAAAGAAAAGATACAAAAACAGGATTCTATGGATTATTGGAGCAACAGTTTGGCTGAAACCTGGATTTTAAAGCAGCTGATGCTGTTGGACGTCTCAGTCTATTATCTCAAGTGACACCAAATTACAAAAAACACTTGTTTTATTGATTTATTTATTAGTTCCTGTGTCCAACCAGCCTCTGGTTTCAGTTCATATCAGACTTAATAAAAAGTTTCCTTTATTATGTCAAATTTAAGATGAGTTTCAGGTTTCAAAGCCCTGATGTTCTTACTGAAATGATTTTTTTGTAGTGAAAGTAAAACCTGCTTCTAAAAAAAGTTTTACTTTGACAACTGATGACAGATCAGATTGAAACGACTAGTTTCTCTGATCCAGATGAGAAAACCAGGTCCAGGACGAAGCTACAGACACAGATACTGACGGCAGCCAGTGATACTGATGATATGTTGGGGTGGGGGGGATGGTGGGGGGGGGGGGGGGGGGGGGGGGGGTTGGGGGGGGGGGGTGGAGCAGACGTCTGAGACGGATTAACGTATAAACTTTTAGATGGAATGTATCCATTAGTTCTCATAGGTTTTCTTAGGGGGAAATGCTTTATGTTCAACTGCTCTTATTGATGTGTATAAAGGTGAAGACGACCACGACTCCATTCAAGAACCAAAAGCTTTAAAACTCTTTTATCTCTCACGGGCTCTTTGTTGGAAAGTAATATTTGTATTTATTGTATAAGGGAGGTGTGTGCTTTTTTCGGAGGGGGGGGGGGGGTGGTTTGGAAAAAAATGCATCGGTTTGTATTTTATGAACTTCTCTGTCCCCTGCGTTGTTTATTTATTGATTCCTTATTTATGTATTTATTGGATTCCTATTTAAGTCTTTCTTTGTAATAGTTTTTTCAGGGGTTGTTGTGGGGCGTGTGTCCTCAGAGAGTCGTGTTCTGGAGATCGAGACGAGAAGAAACCAAATCGAATGTTTCAAAGAAAGAAAAACCAAACTTTAAAGACTGTTGTTCACGGGGACGGAGACGGATCAGAGCTGAGACACTGGGACGGGATTCAAAAAGAAAAGTCCCACTGAGCCTGGAGAGAGTTTCTGTTTCGTGAACGATCATGTTTACTTTTCATATCTAAATATATGTATTCCTCTAAATTGAATGGCATTGGAATACACAGCTGGCTAATTGGCGTCAGATTACAACAGGTACTTCTCCGTGTATATGGATATAAGTACAACAAAGTAATACCAACATCTTTAAAGTATTAGCAGTAACATTTCATTTGAAAGTTTCTGATAGAACTTTTAGCAATTTTGGGCTGTTAGCTGAAGTTACACCTCGTGAGACTAACGATTATTAATATTACTTAAAAGTCAGAACTTTGCTGCAGCCTGATTTAGTGAATCACGTTTGAAACGAGTAGTTTTTAAGAATTTAAGTCTCAAACTTTGTGATTGTTTTACGTGGAGCTGCAGGAACCCGGTCCAGGCAGATCCAGGCCCGGTTGTGACTGTGAAGTAAACTCATCGGACTCAAGCAGCTGTTCAAACCAGTCCCTACTCTCTCCAAACTGGTTAAACTGGCCAGTGGTTGACTCCCAGTTTGTTTGGTTTGAAATGCAACATGTGGTCTCCTCCCCTGCTCTCTCTGAGAAGCTCTGTGACTCCGACTCTTACCTCTGATACTCTGATGAAAACCAAATAGATCTTCAAGCTTTAATGACAAACAAACAAAAAAGAACAAAAAAAGAAAAAGGGGGACGCTGTCTGAACTCAGGAGTGAGGGATGAAGGAAAAACAAAGATGTTCATTAACCACTTGTTCTTATGGCTTTAACCTACAGACAACACCAGCACCTCCTGTTGGCCGAGTTCAGGGAGGTGTGTGTGCTCCTCACTGCTGTCGGGGGGGAAGTGTTTCTACTCAAAGGACACGTGCTAATGTATGTTTCCAGTGAGTCGCTCGAGGGAGGAAAGTACCAATACCAAAATACCAATTTATATTTGTAAGCTGTGAGTTCTCCTGCTCGACAGCAGTGCAGCTCTGTGGCGTCAGATTCCGCTGTGGTGGAAAGAGAATGATACCAAAGTTAAAAAACAACCACAGCGAAGCACGACACACACGACACACACACACACACACACACACACACACACACACAGTGGTTCCATGTGTACATAAACATTCAGGATTCTCGTAACTGATGGAACAAAGGAAACCCAGCGCCTGACGTTAGTATTAAAATACTGTCAGATAATAAGAGCACTTCAGGCCTTGACAGATTTTTTTTTTACTGTAGTTTCCTTCTGTGGCTGTGAATGTTCATTTTACTCAACTTTCCGAGTCACCACCAAATAAAACTTTTCTTTGGCCTCGAGAACACGAGACGTTAGAAAACAAAAAAAAAAAAAAAACTGATAGCAGACAGAAAAACAAAAGAGAGAGAATCACTTCAGTCGGTATTTTGTTTTTGCCCCATGTTCCTTTATTTAGGAGAAATTTAAAAAAAGAAGCGTTTTCATTTCTATTTTTTCTACAATGCAGCTTCAATCCAAAGGTTAAGAGGAAGAGCAAAGATAGATTTTAACTGCTAGAGAGAAAAAACCTCAATAGTGAAAACCAAAGAGTTCCACTGTATCTTCTCACCGTGATTTTCTTTTTTATCCGCATTGTACAACGCCCACGTTTTTATGACGGCTCCGGAAGTGTTCTTTAATGTGTCCTAACGATATCGATGATGATGATGATGATGATGATGGTGAAGATGAAGCAAACACTGCTCCGTCAGCTTTAGTATCTGTTTCCCGGGTCGTCTGTTTTGAAGTATGCTTACAATACGCCGTCCTTTGACCTGCAGGCTCTCTCTGTCTGAGCTGGTTCTGTAACTTGATTCTGTTGGAAACGTTTGGGTTTGAAACTGTCCCTGAACTCATTGCTATCTGTGTGCCTGTTGTTGTTTTGTTTTGTTTTGGGAGGGGGGGGGGGGGGGGCAGGGAGGCGGGGACAAAACAAACCTGTAAGTGTTAGGAATAAAGTGAGAATTTAGACCAAAGCCTTGTTGTTTGTTTGTTTGTTTATTGTCAATATATATATCTCTCCTCCTCCATGTTAACAGATGGGACATGGACCAAACTAAAAGGTCAAAGTACACGTCAAATATTTGGTTCTTTTATTTGATGCTATAAGATTAAGGGAAACATTCTTTCTCTGGTGTCCACACGACTCGAGAACTCTTTTAATTTGAAAAACAAAAATAAAACCACCACCATTAGCCTGTAGATCACAGCTCAGTAATAATCAGTACCATCTCCACCTCGTCCTCCTTCTGCAACCAACAAACCAAATGCTTCCTGTTTACACTGACACCTCTACAGCCTGACTCCTGATTGGCCGTGTTTCCTGACGAGTGGGAGGAAGTGGCGACGCGTCATTTATCTTTATTTACATCCTGTGGTGAAGAAGCACAAATGGGGATCGAACGTGTTTGTTAGAGAACGAGGAAGAAGATGCAACAGCTCCAGGTCATGAACCTGAACATGTGACTTAAGGGAGTTTTAGATAAAGTCTGAATAAACAGTTATTTCAAATTTATCAATTATTACGATTCTGTAAAAGATGCTATAGTAGATATATATATAGTATAGTAGTAGTCGTTGTGTGTCCCTCCCTGTGAAACTTTTAATTTCTACTCTGCTCTAACAGCATCAGGAGATTTACTTTAAAACAATAAAACAATATCCACATGAGTCACTTTCGATCCACAGAATGAACCACAGATCCAAACCAGCTCGTCCTCCCTGATCATGTGTCCCGTGTCCTCCTCGTCTCTTCTCTCCTTCTGCTCTTTGTCTCCGAGTCCTCTCACAGTTTTTGTTTTGTGGAGAGCTGCTGACAAAGCAGTGAGATTTTCAGCCCACGTGCACTTTGCTCCACATTCTGGCAGTTGCCCGTCCAGGGGTGCCATCAGGGAGGGAAAGGCCTGAATCATTCAGGGGGCCCCCCGGAGCAGGACAGGAGCTCTGCAGCCGACCGGGGGGGGGGGGGGGGGGCATCGATATTTAATGTGCTGGTGCTGTTGTTGGCGTCGCAGGGGCCAGGATTTCCAGTGGCGTTCCAAGTAGCACCACAAGCCTCCCAGCTGCAGCTGCTGGGGATTAACAGTGTGTTGTTGTTTACAGAACCGAGATCGAACTGGTTTTCTGCACTTTGTTCAGCCAGTTCTCTGCATTCTCCTGCTCCTGCTGGTTTCCATGAGCTGGATCCAGAGTCGTGTGTCACAGATCAGCCAAACCATAACGTTCCTATCTGAGGTAAATCAAACCAGTGCACATACGAGGAGCTGCTGGGCAGAAAGCTGGAGCTCGTTTGCCTCCAGCGAGAGTTACGATCAGATCTGTTCCCTCTCGTTTGCAAAGATATAAAAACACGGTTTCTTTTCAGGGCTCATGTTCATATTGAGGCCAAATGAAGAAGCAACACACACATTTAGTTTGTTTCTTAGTTGAAGGCCTGAGACCTGAAGACGTTCAGTTTGACTTTGTCCCGCTCGTGTGAAACGTTCTCACACGAAGGGCAGGTATGAGCCCATCGTGTGAAATAAAGATGCTGCTATTGGTCCTGGGTGGTTCACATCTGGGTGGGCTGTGTGTGTCTGTGTGTGTCTGTGTGTGTGTGTGTGTGTGTGTGTGTTTCCAGTCAGTCCCCGTCTCTCGTCTGGGAACTAACATGTTGTTACCCACATGTCCCTCAGGAGCAACTCTGCTTCTCCTGCTACAAGTAAGAAACTCTCTCTCTCTCTTTCTCTGTACACATACACACATACACACACAAACATATATACACACGCACACACAGACACACACAAACACCATGAATGAACCTCTGTGTGTGCACCCCTGCAGACGCTGCGTTCCAGATGTGACGGAGCCAAATGTTTACAAACCCAAATGAAACTCCAGGTGTGAAGCAGCCGTGACATCAGCTGCTCCGATGTGACCACTGAGAGGAGGAGCAGAGGAGGAGCAGATGAGGAGCAGCAGAGGAGCAGAAGAGGAGCAGAAGAGGAGCAGGAGAGGAGCAGCAGAGGAGCAGCAGAGGAGCAGCAGAGGAGCAGAAGAGGAAGAGCAGAGGAGCATCAGAGGAGCAGGAGAGGAGCAGGAGAGGAGCAGCAGAGGAGCAGCGGAGGAGCAGAAGAGGAGCAGGAGAGGAGCAGCAGAGGAGCAGAAGAGGAGCAGGAGAGGAGCAGGAGAGGAGCAGCAGAGGAGCAGCGGAGGAGCAGAAGAGGAGCAGGAGAGGAGGAGCAGGAGAGGAGGAGCAGAGGAGCAGCAGAGGAGCAGGAGAGGAGCAGCAGAGGAGCAGAAGAGGAGCAGGAGAGGAGCAGGGGAGGAGCAGGAGAGGAGCAGGAGAGGAGCAGAAGAGGAGCAGAAGAGGAGCAGAAGAGGAGCAGGAGAGGAGCAGCGGAGGAGCAGGAGAGGAGCAGCAGAGGAGCAGAAGAGGAGCAGAAGAGGAGCAGGAGAGGAGCAGCGGAGGAGCAGCAGAGGAGCAGCGGAGGAGCAGCAGAGGAGCAGGAGAGGAGCAGCAGAGGAGAAGCAAAGACTTCAAATGATAACTGTTTTATGACCTCAACAAAAGTAATCAAACAAACAATCGTTTTCCAGATAAAATACTTTTTAATGCTTTGTTTTTTTTTCTGCCTCAAATGAACAAACACAAATATCCAATGTCCCTCCACCTTTGTAATAAGTTCAATAATAAACAAATCATTTAATTATTTCAAATAAATTGTTACAAAAATAATCATGCATTTTAGAAATTCACCAAAATAGTAGTTTAATATTGTTTTTCAAATTAGTCTTTATTGTTTTTGACTGTTGTCTTTGTTTTCTATTTAGTTCAAATCCTTTAAAACCCTTAAATCATTAATTACTTTTTCATACAGAGCAAGAAATTACAAACATATTGATCCAGAGGGAAAGAACACGACTGTATTTCTCATTTATATTTAATATTAGAATGTTCACTATTTCCCAAATTTTTTTGTAAATTATGACAATAATTCCATTTTCATTTTGTACTTAGATCCTAAATGTGAGTTCTACTCTTTTTCTACAAATGTCTCATATACAGAGGTTGCAGTTTGTCTTATGAGCCACTAGGTGGTGTCCCCTCCGTGTTAACAGATCAGCACTGTTGAGTTTTCCGACTCATGTTCACTTTACGACAGAAAACACGAAGAGTCTCAACACAACAGAGACTTTTACTAAAGAGGGACATTTCTTTATAAAGTGATGATTTATATGTAATTTTTGTTAAACTCATAATAGTAAACAAACATTAATATGACTCCATATTTTCTGCATAATGACTGAAGGAAGGTTTCAAACTGTTTCTCTTCACTGTCTCATTTCAGAAGTACAGGTTGAGATGTGAGACACCGTTTTTAAAACACTCAGAAGATAGAAGAATTATTACTGAGATGAATTTATCAGGGCTCAGTCAAACAGGATCTGAAGAAAACACACTTTCACATTCAGAAAAATCAAATAACGACAAAAAAACTTCATTCAGTTTGACAGAAATATTATTTTCCAATAGAAAAACTCTCTTTTTAAAACTGTCAGGTCTTAATTAACTTTTTTCATAACCAGTCAGATGAACTGGAGAATGATCGTCTGAGTGAAAATAAGAAAATAGTTTTGAATCTGACGTCTTCTGGCTGTAAACAAACTGTACCTGCTCTCAGTGTGTGTGTGTGTGTGTGTGTGTGTGTGTGTGTGTGTGTGTGTGTGTGTGTGTGTGTGTGTGTGTGTCTGTGTGTGAGTGTCAGAGTCGTATCACAGCAGCGGTTAACGTGTGGGTCTGGGACATTTCACATGTAAATTCAGTGTCAGCAGTTAAACTGTCTGCAGTGCAAACACGTCCCACTGGTTCTGAGTGATTTTGAATACGTATTGAAGTCGGTGTGTAAACAGTTCAGGCTCATGACCCTGGACAGTTGATGGTTAGTGTTGGTTTAATTAGTTGTGTTGATTCATGAAGGTAATTCTCACGTGTGTTGATCCTGAACTGACGACTGACTCTTCAGGACCTGTTGGCTCAGTATTCACATCCTCCGCTGATACTAAAAGTACCAGTAGTAATACTCTATTACAAGCTAACGCAATCATTGTTAATTTTACTAGTTTACAAAGTGTATAAATCTGATTTGTAGGAAAATGTCTCTGGTGGAACTGATGACTCACTGATCTCAGGCTGCCTCAGGCGTCATTAAACTTTTGTTATTGTTGGGATGAGAAACCCCTGGAAGCTGAGGTCAGTACTCCAGAGTACAGTGGTGGAGTAAATGTACTTAGTTACTTTCCACCTCCGGTCGTGTTTGAAGTTTTCAGAGTTGCAGAGATCAACGTCCGATTTGTGCCAAAAGTTACAGGAACACAAACAATAGAAATGTGTTAAAATCCTGTTCCACTGAACGCTCAGCTCCGGGGTTTCCCCCTCAGACCGGCAGGTTGGCGTGAAGCCTCCTCGGCCTTCGTGCTCACGGCTACACGGCTGCACGGCTACACGCCTGCAACGTAAACACACGACTACCACATGTGTGTGTCTGGCGTGAGGCTCCGGTCTCCAGACGCCTCCAGACACAACGTCCTCTGGAAACCGCCGCGGTGCAGACAGTCAGCCTGTAGCTATAGAAACACAACTGTATGGGCGCGTGGTGGGGGGGGGGGGGGGGCGGCTGGCGGTGGGTCGGTGCGTTGGCTGATCGCCGCGGCCCGGCTGTGATGTCTGTTGCCATATACGCTGCTTCCCCCCCCGCCCGGCCAAACCTACACAAACAGAGTGCCAGCCAATCTCAACTCAGACAAACTGAGCCTCCATCCAAACCCATCGGAGCGTAGCTGAGTGCGGCCGGGCCCACCACACTCCACCCGGCCCACCACACTCCACCCGGCCCACCACACTCCACCCGGCCCTGCATCTCACATGTTCTACTGGAGACTTCTCCTCCAGAGCGACTCACTCCTGTGGAGGAATCATCGTCTTGTGGGCAGAGGGAGCGTCTCACAGACTTAAAGGTCACAGACGCTTGATCGCAACTGACTTGTCTGTCAGTCAACTGTCAGAGCGTCTGAGCCACAGACCGCTGGGTGTCTGTGGATGGGGGCGTCGAGCCAAAAACCATGAATCACAGATGTATCCAAGAATAAAGGACGATCACTGGAATCCAAATAAGTAGAAAATGACAGAGGTTTAATGTTTGAGTCGAGGGGAAAAACCCAAAACCTCCTCCCTGATGCAACATTTCAGTTTTTATTTCAGTTTTTATTAACCAGAAAAAGGCCCAACAAGGGTTTAAAGCAACACTGTGACTGTAACTGAGCACCAGCGCCCCCTGCAGCCTCACACTGTCCTACACTCTGATGGACTCTGAGCGATTAAAGGTTAAAGGTCGTTCAGTTGTTTCTCAAAACACTTGTTATCTTATTTGTTGAGATCCTCTTCACAGCCTGATAACCATCATGAGTAAAGTCGTCTCTTAATCTCAAACTCGTCTCAGGAGGACGGGGGATATTACCCATGATCCTCTGCTTCCTGAACCAGAAGAGCTGCTGCTGTGACAAATCCACCAATTCTGGATATTTTAAAAGTTTCCTGCTGAATATTGGAGATAATCTCTGGTTTTTAATAACCTGCTGGAGCTGATTCTGACAGTGGAAGCTTCAATGTGGGAATGAAAGAGGAAACCTTCTCCTTATTCAGTCGTATAACTTCTCTGACACACAGGTACAGACGTGTCGACATAGAACAGGGCCTCACGTATCTGTACAGCACAAGACAGCAGACTACACACATCACACTCACTATATACATTAGATTCAAACACTACAGGCGGGGGGGAGAGGGGGAACGGGGGAGAGGGGGAGGAACAGGGCTGCTGAGGCTCAGGTCGGTTTTCCTGCCGTGAGACGTGTCGAAGAGGAAACAGGAAAGAGTGATGAAGAGCAGGATCAGATTTAAAAGATGTAGGAAAGGCAGTGAAGGAGTTTAGGAAAGGGAATGAGGGAATGAAGCGAGACAGTGAGAAACAACAAACCTTCCCTGAGATGAGAAACACACAACTCAGACACACACACACTCCTGCAGCTTCACATCCAAGCCACAGACGTTTAGATCAACACTGAACCAGGTCTGAGCACCTGGTTAGTATTTTCATTGGCCTGTCAGTGTGTTAGCAACGTCCACTTTAGATACTTCTCTGTCTCTGCTGTCAACAGACAGTAAAAGTCCATGAATGAGCCACTGTGAGCGTCTCAGAGCCAAAGAGCTGCAGGCGGCGCTGTCGCTGCTAAACTCAACTTAACTCTGAACTCAGGAGATGAGACTGATTTACAGCCGGAGCTTCAGGCCCCGTGGATTTTAACGAATCATTCATTGACTCAAATATATTTCTGATTCTCAACAAACTAAACTTTTTGTTTATTGTCTGCAACTAGTGTGTAATTTCTGCTTTTCTCTTTTGGTTCATCACATTTTAATTTGTGTCACTTTCTGTCTCCGTCCAACTTGAATCACATTAGTTGTGGCTGCTTGGTTAGTTGGTTGGTTGGTTGGTTGTTTAGTTGTTTAGTTGGTTGCTCAGTTGGTTGGTTGTTTAGTTGGTTGGTTGGTTTTTTAGTTGTTTGGTTGGTTGGTTGGTCTGTTTGTTTAGTTGTTTAGGTGTTTAGTTTGTTGGTTGGTTGTTTAGTTGGTTGGTTGTTTAGTTGGTTGGTTAGTTGTTTAGTTGTTTAGTTGGTTGGTTGTTTTTTTTGTTGTTTAGTTGGTTGGTTGTTTTTTTTGTTGTTTGGTTGGTTGTTTAGTTGGTTGGTTAGTTGTTTAGTTGTTTAGTTGGTTGGTTGGTTTTTTAGTTGTTTAGTTGGTTGGTTGGTCCGTTTGTTTAGTTGTTTAGGTGTTTAGTTTGTTGGTTGGTTGTTTAGTTGGTTGGTCGGTTGTTTAGTTGGTTGGTTGGTTTTTTGGTTGGTTGGTTGGTTGGTTGGTTGGTTAGTTGGTTAATTGGTTAGTTGGTTGGTTGGTTGGTCTGTTTGTTTAGTTGGTTGGTTAGTTGTTTAGGTGTTTAGTTGGTTGGTTGGTTGTTTAGTTGGTTGGTTGGTTGTTTAGTTGGTTGGTTGGTTGGTTGTTTAGTTGGTTGGTTGGTTGTTTAGTTGTTTAGTTGTTTAGTTGTTGGTTGGTTGGTTGTTTAGTTGGTTGGTTGGTTGGTTGGTTGGTTGGTTGGTTAGTTGGTTAGTTGGTTCTTTAGTTGGCTGGTTGGTTGTTTGTTTAGTTGGTTGGTTGGTTGGTTGGTTGTTTAGTTGGTTGGTTGGTTGGTTAGTTGGTTAGTTGGTTAGTTGGTTAGTTGGTTAGTTGGTTAGTTGGTTAGTTGGTTGTTTAGTTGGTTGGTTGGTTGTTTAGTTGGTTGGTTGGTTGGTTGGTTGTTTAGTTGGTTAGTTGGTTGGTTGTTTAGTTGGTTGGTTGGTTGTTTAGTTGGTTGGTTGGTTGGTTGGTTGTTTAGTTGTTTAGTTGGTTAGTTGGTTGGTTGTTTAGTTGTTTAGTTGGTTAGTTGGTTGGTTGTTTAGTTGGTTGGTTGGTTGTTTAGTTGGTTGGTTGGTTGTTTAGTTGTTTAGTTGGTTGGTTGGTTGGTTGGTTGGTTGGTTGTTTAGTTGGTTGGTTGGTTGATTGGTTGGTTGGTTGTTTAGTTGGTTGGTTGGTTGGTTGGTTGTTTAGTTGTTTAGTTGTTGGTTGGTTGGTTGGTTAGTTGGTTGGTTGGTTGGTTGGTTGGTTGGTTGTTTAGTTGGTTGGTTGGTTGGTTGGTTGGTTGGTTGGTTGGTTGTTTAGTTGTTTAGTTGGTTGGTTGGTTGGTTGGTTGGTTAGTTGGTTGGTTGGTTGGTTGGTCGGTTGGTTGGTTGGTTGTTTAGTTGGTTGGTTGGTTGGTTGGTTGGTTGGTTGTTTAGTTGGTTGGTTGGTTGGTTGGTTGTTTAGTTGGTTGGTTGGTTGGTTGGTTGTTTAGTTGTTTAGTTGGTTGGTTGGTTGTTTAGTTGGTTGGTTGGTTGGTTGGTTGTTTAGTTGGTTGGTTGTTTAGTTGGTTGGTTGGTTGGTTAGTTGGTTGGTTGGTTGTTTAGTTGGTTGGTTGGTTGGTTGGTTGTTTAGTTGGTTAGTTGGTTGGTTGTTTAGTTGGTTGGTTGGTTGTTTAGTTGGTTGGTTGGTTGGTTGTTTAGTTGTTTAGTTGGTTAGTTGGTTGGTTGTTTAGTTGTTTAGTTGGTTAGTTGGTTGGTTGTTTAGTTGGTTGGTTGGTTGTTTAGTTGGTTGGTTGGTTGTTTAGTTGTTTAGTTGGTTGGTTGGTTGGTTGGTTGGTTGGTTGTTTAGTTGGTTGGTTGGTTGGTTGGTTGGTTGGTTGGTTGTTTAGTTGGTTGGTTGGTTGGTTGGTTGTTTAGTTGTTTAGTTGTTGGTTGGTTGGTTGGTTAGTTGGTTGGTTGGTTGGTTGGTTGGTTGGTTGTTTAGTTGGTTGGTTGGTTGGTTGGTTGGTTGGTTGGTTGGTTGTTTAGTTGTTTAGTTGGTTGGTTGGTTGGTTGGTTGGTTGGTTAGTTGGTTGGTTGGTTGGTTGGTTGGTTGGTTGTTTAGTTGGTTGGTTGGTTGGTTGGTTGGTTGGTTGGTTGGTTGGTTGTTTAGTTGGTTGGTTGGTTGGTTGGTTGTTTAGTTGTTTAGTTGGTTGGTTGGTTGTTTAGTTGTTTAGTTGGTTGGTTGGTTGTTTAGTTGGTTGGTTGGTTGGTTGGTTGTTTAGTTGGTTGGTTGTTTAGTTGGTTGGTTGTTTAGTTGGTTGGTTGGTTGGTTAGTTGGTTGGTTGTTTAGTTGGTTGGTTGGTTGTTTAGTTGGTTGGTTGGTTGGTTGGTTGTTTAGTTGGTTAGTTGGTTGGTTGTTTAGTTGGTTGGTTGGTTGTTTAGTTGGTTGGTTGGTTGGTTGGTTGTTTAGTTGGTTGGTTGGTTGGTTGGTTGTTTAGTTGTTTAGTTGGTTGGTTGGTTGTTTAGTTGGTTGGTTGGTTGGTTGGTTGTTTAGTTGGTTGGTTGTTTAGTTGGTTGGTTGGTTGGTTAGTTGGTTGGTTGTTTAGTTGGTTGGTTGGTTGTTTAGTTGGTTGGTTGGTTGGTTGGTTGTTTAGTTGGTTAGTTGGTTGGTTGTTTAGTTGGTTGGTTGGTTGTTTAGTTGGTTGGTTGGTTGGTTGGTTGTTTAGTTGTTTAGTTGGTTAGTTGGTTGGTTGTTTAGTTGTTTAGTTGGTTAGTTGGTTGGTTGTTTAGTTGGTTGGTTGGTTGTTTAGTTGGTTGGTTGGTTGTTTAGTTGTTTAGTTGGTTGGTTGGTTGGTTGGTTGGTTGGTTGTTTAGTTGGTTGGTTGGTTGGTTGGTTGGTTGGTTGGTTGTTTAGTTGGTTGGTTGGTTGGTTGGTTGTTTAGTTGTTTAGTTGTTGGTTGGTTGGTTGGTTAGTTGGTTGGTTGGTTGGTTGGTTGGTTGGTTGTTTAGTTGGTTGGTTGGTTGGTTGGTTGGTTGGTTGGTTGGTTGGTTGGTTGTTTAGTTGTTTAGTTGGTTGGTTGGTTGTTTAGTTGGTTGGTTGGTTGGTTGGTTGTTTAGTTGTTTAGTTGGTTGGTTGGTTGTTTAGTTGGTTGGTTGGTTGGTTGGTTGTTTAGTTGGTTGGTTGTTTAGTTGGTTGGTTGGTTGGTTAGTTGGTTGGTTGTTTAGTTGGTTGGTTGGTTGTTTAGTTGGTTGGTTGGTTGGTTGGTTGTTTAGTTGGTTAGTTGGTTGGTTGTTTAGTTGGTTGGTTGGTTGTTTAGTTGGTTGGTTGGTTGGTTGGTTGTTTAGTTGTTTAGTTGGTTAGTTGGTTGGTTGTTTAGTTGTTTAGTTGGTTAGTTGGTTGGTTGTTTAGTTGGTTGGTTGGTTGTTTAGTTGGTTGGTTGGTTGTTTAGTTGTTTAGTTGGTTGGTTGGTTGGTTGGTTGGTTGGTTGTTTAGTTGGTTGGTTGGTTGGTTGGTTGGTTGGTTGTTTAGTTGGTTGGTTGGTTGGTTGGTTGTTTAGTTGTTTAGTTGTTGGTTGGTTGGTTGGTTAGTTGGTTGGTTGGTTGGTTGGTTGGTTGGTTGTTTAGTTGGTTGGTTGGTTGGTTGGTTGGTTGGTTGGTTGGTTGTTTAGTTGTTTAGTTGGTTGGTTGGTTGGTTGGTTGGTTGGTTGGTTGGTTGGTTGGTTGGTTGGTTGGTTGTTTAGTTGGTTGGTTGGTTGGTTGGTTGGTTGGTTGGTTGGTTGGTTGGTTGTTTAGTTGGTTGGTTGGTTGGTTGGTTGTTTAGTTGGTTGGTTGGTTGGTTGGTTGGTTGGTTGGTTGGTTGGTTGGTTGGTTGGTTGTTTAGTTGGTTGGTTGGTTGGTTGGTTGTTTAGTTGTTTAGTTGTTGGTTAGTTGTTTAGTTTGTTGGTTGATTGGTTGGTTTGACAGAACAGCTTTTCTTGAAAATGAATTGGGCGTGTATCTTGTGTTATTCTGCCCCCCAGTTGCCAAACATCACTTGGTGAAGCTCTGAAGAAGGTCTTCTTCTTCCATAGTGAGAACAATCCAGTTGTCTAACCCAGCCACTTAGACATCGACCCCCAACAACCACACGAGTGAGACTCTGGACTTTAATATACGTGACGGACTGAACTCAGCAGGTTTGAACATGTTCCCTGAGGCCTGTTGAAAGGCATTGTGGGAAATGTCCAGGCAGCAGGTTGAAGGAACGTGATTGATGAAGGTTGCAGCGTTGCTCTTACGTACAGGAGCGTTCTGAAGTGACGGTGTTGACGGAGCAGTCTGGGTATTCGGCGGGTGTGTTATGGGAGGAAGTGGTGCACGCTGCCAACTGGAGCAGGAAGAGGGAGTTCCTCCAGATACAGACGGAGGAGACCAGTAACACTGAGCTCTATATAGACTGACACCGTTCCTCACATGCCTCGCCTTCTCCCCGAGTGACTGACTGCTCCACTTCCTAATCCCCCCCCCCCCCCCTTCTCCTGCCTCTCTCTCTCTTTTCTTCCTCAAACTCCTCCTCTTTCACCGTCCTCTCCCTCTCCCCCTCTTCCATCTTGCCAACTCACACTTCTTCCCTTCACCCACTTATGCCTCTCTTCTCCGGGCTCCGCTCTCTCAGGTTTCCCTTACTCATGCTCTTCTTGCCTCCTCTCTCTCTCTCTCTCTCTCTCTTTCTCTCTCTCTCTCCATTGCAGACTTGGCACAAGGCCGCAAATAGGTCAAATATAACTCTCACATTCCTCTGTGCCGTCGCTCTCTCCCTCTCCAAGGACTGAATGTGGCCTCACACAGTCGCCCTCCACGTTGAAGCTTTACTCTGCGTCTCCCAGCAGAAGAGTTCCTGATTCAAAGCTGACAAAGTTCCCACCACTTGTTCCCTCGTGGCTGTTTTCAGATTCTGCTGTGTGATTCATTATGTTATAACTCTATGGAAGTTCGTTAATGACAAAACTATTGAGCGTGAACTCTGCTCTTTGCTCGAATATGATACGTCAGCACCTCTTGTAATGTCTAACACAATAATTTAGTGATTTCACATTCTTGCATTTTCTCAAAACACGTTTCCTCTTCACAGATCTTCACTTTGCATCGTCAGATTTTGCTTTGCAGATGACTCCTGGTTTCATAAACCATCATCAGCTCAGTCAAACTCTCAGAACAGGAGATGGTTATTTATTGACGACTGCTGTAGATCATTCAGACGCTTGTTGCTCCGACTGTATTCACATTCAGTTTGAAGGGGGCCGTCCTCCCCGAAATTCAAATGAGCCTAAAATGTCCCTTGTGACCTCCCGTAGAGCAACAGCGAGCCAACGGAAAGAGCTCTGCCACCCTTCCCTCTATATGTTTGTTTTCCTATTCAGGGACCCCTCTCTCTCTCTCTCTCTCTCTCTCTCTCCCTCTCTCCCCCTCACCCCCCCCTCCCCATTATAGCCCCAGCCCTGTTTCTTCCATGGCCTCATCCTCTCTGCTTTGCCTCTGTTTCTGTCCTCCCCTCGTCGCACAGGAGCGTGTTAATCCCATTACACGTGTGTGAATACCAGCTGGAGGAGAGAGGGCGAGAGAGGGGGGGGGGGGGGGGGGGGGACAGGGCGAGAGAGGGGGAGAAGAGGGGGAGAAAGAGGGGGAGAGGGGAACAGAGAGCGGTTTTGTCCGAGTGAGAGTGACTGCATACTATACCACTGTGTCTGCCCGATTCAAAATCCCCCATAATGCAGAGGAGTTTACGGTAATATAACGTAACATGTGATGTGGGAGTTTCTCAGTTTCCAGCTCTGGTAGTTTGCAGAGAGGACGTCATCCTGAAAAGACCCAAACACAGAAATAAAATCATATAGTCAACTTGTTTTACTTCAATGTAAGTTTAAATATTCATATTGATATTTGATTTTATGACTTAAAACTAAAGTATCTGATAGTTGTTGAATTTGACTCATTTAGAAATTGTCTGAGCTCTTAAGTCCCTTGAACAAACAAGTCAAACTGGCACAACTTTATTTAAAATTATAGAGGAGACAGTTAAATCAGCAAATTAAAGCTGTACAGACAAATTCTGCTAATTGGACCTTGAATTGAGAATTTATTTATTCAAAGTTCTAGGAATGGAGTTTGGAGTTTGAATATTTATGGTGTAAGATACATATAAGATTATTTTGAAACCTTAAAGCTTTCCAAAGGGGAAACTGAATGTTCAATATGACTAATACTTGATGCTTTTTAAGCTGAATCACACATTTATAATTTTAAAATCATATTAAACTAAATATGGTCACATATAGAGTCAAATATGGAGCATTCTTTAGAAATAGAGAATCTATAAAAAAATAGTTTGTACGATGTAAAGTGATCGTGATAATGTAGAATGGATTCTCTGGGTCTTGAAGAGGATGAAAACAATCAAACAAGCGAGAGTCAAACACCAGAGACATTTGTTTTAACTCAGTTTGAACTCAATGTGTTTCCAGGTCTGCTAACGCTCAACAGCCCCGGGACGTTCAACCGAGTCGTTTTGGAACGTTTGAAATGTTTAAAACTTCTCGTTCCGTGTTTCAGGTGCTTGTTGTGGTTCTGTTGTGGTTCTGCTCTCCCCCCCCCCCCCCCCCCCCCTTACTGGTGAGTGGGAGCTGGTTGCTGGGACTCCGGCGAGGCGATGGGGACGTAGACGGTGCAGACAGGCCCCGATGTGGCTCCTGACGAGTTCAAGCGCCAAGAAAATAAACAAGCCTTTTGATCACAAAGGGCCCCATTCACTCTCTCTCACTCTCCGCCTCACTCTCTTTCTTTCTCTCCCTCTCTCCCCCTCCCCCCTCTACTTATCCTCAGCAGTCCCCCTCAGCTCTCCTCTCCTGACCTCTTCCTTTTTCATCCCCTCTTCCCCTCATTTACAAAACTCTCCACGTGTGTTTCAACCTGATTTCTTTCCTCCGTCTTATCTGCACAGCCCAGAAATCTGTCCCGCTGCTTTGAGGCTGAGACAAAAGCTGCAGAGAGACAGACATCATCTGACCAGCCGGGGGGCAGACAGACAGACAGACAGACAGAATCACAGACAAGGGCCTCCTTATTCCCGTACGTACAGTCATGGTGCAGTGCACAGCTACACAACATGGAAAACCTCTCCATCACTCAGTCTTTAGAACCAAACAGGATCAGGGGTCTCAGGGACAGTGTCCCCTGCAGCCGGGGGGGCGCTGCCTCGCTCCCTGTGCTGTCACCAACACGCTCCAGCCGCCTCGTCCTCACTCGGTGTGTTTTCTTATGCATACAGATGGGCTGGTGTGAAAAGGCCTCTCCCATTACAGTTGTGCTGCTCACTCTCGGGTGTGGCTCCGTTACCATTTGCCCCCTCAGGCCTGTTTTCCATTTTCAAAACATGCCAGATTTTGCTCGGATAGAAAAACACTTAGCTCTGAAAAAACAAACAATTAAAGACAGAATCAACGTTGGGCTTTTTGAAACTTTAATAAAAAACCTATAACATCACAGTTTATATCATTAAATCGAGTTTGGTTCAATATTACAGAAACACAGCAGTGAGATCAGAGATAAGATTTTCCCCTGAAGAGGAAATTCCTAAATTGACCCAACAGCACAAGGAAGTATGAGCACAAGGGGAAAATAGATCAGGAAATAGAAATACAATATACAATATACAATATACAATATAAGGTTGTTTTAGAAATGTGCTACGTCCAATTACAAATTATTTAAAAGAAGAACTCTGTCATGGATTTTGTGATTTGAATCATAGACTGTGGGCGCTGTGGTGGGTTAACTTAACCCAGTTACAAAAATATGATGGTTAAGAACTGTTTATCACTTTTATAAACTTACTAATTAATCAAACTCACAGTATCTGTGAACAAAATCTAACAAAATCCCTTTCGCTCTTTGATCAAATACTTTCCTCCACGATTCCATTATTTCATAATTCACCAATCAACACTGATTGATTGCTCCTGTTTACTGATGAGGGTCATTACCAACAGGGCAATGAACTGATAGTGACTCCGGTTATCAATTAGGCCCAATCACCCGGCTGATTCACACGTATGTAGCCGTCGGTGGGCGGCCTGCTGGGCCTTTGTGTGGCTGCTGCTTTCACATGCAGGCGGCGTCTGCCTCCCCCGACCAGGCCGTCACCTCTGCAGACACTCGCTGTGCCTCACTCCTCCTCCTCCTCCTCCTCCTCCTCCTCATCCTCCTCCTCCTCACTCCTCCTCCTCCTCCTCCTTCATCGGCCAACTGTTGTTTCCACCGCAGCTTTTCAGTCCCCACACACACGCTCAGTCCAAGTGCTGATGCTGCTCCGATGAAAGTTGCTGAGTTGTGAGTCCAACATTAGAAATCATTTGGAAGTTATTAACTGACTTTGGTTCAGAAACACTTTTGAACACTGGGCTCTTTACGACATGTAGTTTAAGTGAGAGAGGAAACTTTCAAACAACACATTTATAGTCACTGTTTTGCATTTCACTTTTTACTTCACTTTTTATATCTTTTATCTTTTATATATTGTTATTTAGATATGTTTATGTCTAAATAAATGTTACTTTGTATAAATATTAGAAGAGGTGAGTAAATAAGAAGTAAATATATATTGTTTCTTTTCATTGCTTTCTTATGTGTGTTGTATTTATTGTGTTTTTATGTTTTTATGTTTCTATGTTCATTGTATACACCAATAACCAGAGCAAATTCCTTGTAGGTGTAAACCTACTTGGCAATAAATACTTTCTGATTCTGATTCTGATTCTGATTTCATAGATTCACATTCACTCTCTTTTCCTTTTTGAAGAACTGTGACCTTATAAGGATTATGATGATCAGACTGAATCTGTTTAAAGAGTCAAACATAACATGTGATTATCGGATTGTGACATCAGCTCCTTTTAGAGAAACTTTTCAGCAACTAAAAAACAAAACAAGACATTTAAAGGTTGTGGTTAATTAGAATTTCCTCAGTTTATGCAAAACAAAAGTGTTTTAATATTAATTTTAGTCACATTGATATTTAGAACAATACTCAACTATACATCAACTGCATAACATAGGTGATTAGGACACTTTGTTAGACAAATATTTTTTAACAAGAACTATCCGATGATAACTGGTGTAATTACAATTTGTAAAGAGCCACAATCAACAGTGTTTGAATGGATCTCAGTGTTTGAATGTGAGTCTCAGCGACTGATGAGACGACTGTGGGAGTGGATCTGAAGCATCTCATCACTGTCTGGTTCTTCCTGAGGATCAACAGGTCGTCAGGCTGAGCCCAGCGGAGCCACAGGGACGTTCTCACCGGGGTCCGTCCAGGTCTCGTCCTGACTTGTCTTGACTTGTCCTCAGGTGGAGCAGAAGGTCCGGCCTCACGGATAAATGTACACTAGGGCTCAAGCAAATAACTCACAGGCCTGAATCATTATCATTGTTGGGAAAGAACAAAGTTTTATTTCTGTGATGAAAAATATATCTATTCTATATTGCCTGGTCGTTTTTTAAGGGTTTTCTGACCTTTAATCAACCAAATGATCAAAGGGACAATTTGGTGTTTAGCTTAGCACAAAGACTGTAAACAGGGGGAAACAACTAGCTTAGCAGTGTCCAAGAGCAAAATAAAAACATGAGCAGAAGATTTAATATGAAATGAGACATTATCAGTCTGTGTTATAACCACTGAGAGGAACCTTTAATCTAAAGAACAACCTTGAAAATAAGTGGCAGGACACATGATGAAGAGGTTTGTGGTACAGGTGTAAAGACGCAGGAGCACGATGGGTGGGTGAGGAATAAGAGAACGTCAAGAAGGAGAGGGAGTGAGGAGGAGGAGGCCTGAAGGAGGTGAAGTGTAGGCGAAGAGGAAGAAAGCAGGAGGTGAGGAGGATGAAGGGCAGAGCAGAGGAGTGGAAGAGGAGTAGGAGTGAAGTAAAACTACGAAAACGACCCCTGTTATAGTGACATAACAATAAATTAAAAAGTACAAGTACTTCAGGTCGTGATGAAGTACTTTACTGGGTTCTTTCCACCGCTAAAGATAAAGTGGCAGAAGAGGAGGAGGAGGAGGAGGAAGAGGAGGAAGAGGAGGAAGAAGAGAGACGCTCACAGAAGAGGAGGAGGAGGAAGAGGAGGAAGAAGAGAGACACTCACAGAAGAGGAGGAGGAGGAGGACAGCAGAGAGACTGGAGGGAAAACTGTTTCCAATGATGAGATGTATTGTGTTTGTTGATGTTATTGTGCCTCTGTTGATGTGTGTGTTTGTGTGTACGTGTGTGTGTGGCCTTCACTTCCCACTCGCTGCCACTCAAAGTAAATGAGCAGAGGACTCAGGAGAAAGGGAGGAGGGATGGAGGGATGGAGGGATGGGTCAGTGGAAAAAGAAAAGGGGTCTTCCCACCCACCTTAACACACTTTTCTCCTCATCTTCCTCCTCTTCCTCTTCTCTTCCTCTTCTCTTCCTCTTCTCTTCCTCTTCTTCATTTACCTCCAGCTCTCTGGAGTATTACTGCTCCTTTGCTCTGATGTAAGAGGGTCCTTCATTAGTGTGTGTGTGTGTGTGTGTGTGTGTGTGTGTGTGTGTCGCTGTTGCACTTTCAGGTAAACACGCGCATCACCGGCGGCGGTAACGGGTCTCCACGGCAACGCAGTGACGCGCCAACCGGGAGAGAGCGGGGCGACAAAGCGACGTCAAAGATCGTCCACACGAGGAGGATGAGCCAAATAAATAAAATATATAATATATAACAAATAAACAAATAAAATAAGAAAAAGTCACTCTGGGAAATAAAGTACAGAATACAATTTAATTTAGTCAATCAACTTAATCACTTAGTCTGGATAAGATCATTGACAAAGTTTTACAAGACATTCACAAACTCACACATTTATCTATGTGCTGCACTTTCTCTGTCACACAAGCAGCACAACTCATGGTCCAGGGAGACTTCGGCATCTGTAATGGGGGGAGACAGGGATTGAACTTTCTATAAAGTGGACGACCCTCTCTACCTCCTGAGCCACAGCACTTAAACTAGTAGCCTACTGTATGACACAAGCGTCAATTTATCAGATGATAAGCTACAGGGCTACAAACAAAACAAAAAACGACTCATCTGATTTCAGTTGGTTCTGATATTTATAAAATAAGTTTCTATAAATATGTGAATGATGAACCTGGCATAAAACCAGCCTCTGCCTCTGCAATGTGTAAACGTGAATGTTTCTATGGTGGAATATGATGAGGTACCTCATATGTATGCAGATCTATACCCCCACTAACTTTTAATAAAAGTTCACAAACCAGACTGTGATATGGTGACTCTTCAGAAGGATAAGGTCCCCCACATAAATATCAATAAATATAGAGTAATGGGCTTGTGGCCCCTCAGGACAGTGGTTACGGCCCTGCCTCGTCCAAATAAACCTTACCCTGATAAAACAATGTTTGTCTCAGATGTTTATGCTTGTGTTTTTGATTCTCGTGTTTCTGGTTAATAATACATCCAGCCCACGTTTACACATGTTCCTCGCTCCCTGGGTTTTTATTTCCAAATCCCTAAAAAATGCATCAGCAGCTCGTCTGTTGTAGTGGAATGTAAAGTAAAGTCCTCCAGAATCAATAGACGATCTTTGGCAACAAGTGGGCGTTGAGTTCCTCTCTCGCTCCCTCCCTCCGTGGGTCCGCGTGGGCGGCCCCGTGTGGCAGGAGGAGAGAAACACGACACCCCGGCGTAGAGAGGGGGGGGGGAGCGGACACGAAGCGAACGAGCGAGTGGAAAAAGAAGAAAGTGTGAGCCGGAGAAAGAGAGAGGGAGCGGGCAGAGAGAGGCAGAGCTGGCATCGGTACTTTTGTTCCTTTCAGCAGCTCCGCGTTTCTGGACCGATGAGGAGGATGATGAAGATGAAGATGGTGATGTGGAGGAGGAATCGAACATGCGACATCGCCACACCGCACGGGCTGAACGTTTAGACATTCCGTCGCTCCGGCTCGACTCCGGACAAACTTCGACCTGCGCCATTCGGCCGCGGGCGAGCGGATCGTCCCCTTCCCTCCGCCTCCGGAGACCCGGGGCAACTTTCTACACGCGTCCCCCAAAACAACCACACAAAGTTTTCCGGGACACCGTGGACGCGCGGACACGCACGAGCGGAGCTTAACGGAGCTTTTACCTGATTTTTTACCACAACTCCCAGCGCCGAGCTCCGGGCCGGTCGATCCCCCAACGAGCCTCTTGAGAGAACAACACCGGAGGAGGGAGTGGGGTGTCACGGCTAACTCCGCTAACGGCTAGCTAGCTAACCGAACCACCGTGCAAAGTTACCAGTCGACAGGGGAGGGGGGGGGAGAAAGTGACCGACGCGACGCACCGACCACGGCGACGAAGATGAAGACCCCGGGAGACTCCGGTGAGTTTCACGGCTACTCGCACATCATTAAAACACACGTTGCGGTGCTTTTTGTTTACTTTGTTGTTCCTCGGGGGGGGGAAACACAACAGCGCGTGTAGCTTCCGCGGCTAACGGGCTAGCATGCTAACGAGCTCCAGGGAAAGTGTGACAAAGTTATGGCGCTCGAGTGGATCAGTCCGAGTCCCCCGTGGTTTCATTAAACCAGGGGAGTCCGGTGCCATCGAGCACCCGCTTTACCCCCTCAACCGCCTGGGAACTCGAACACACGTTTAATACAGGTTCTTCAAACTTTATTTCAAACTTTCCCAAGGCATGTTCCCTCGAGCTGCGGAGCGAAACCACTGTGGAGTTAGCTTGAGTTTCCTGGATCCGTGTGGAGGAGTCCGGGGTCCGGGCCGAAACGAGCCGTGACCCCGGCGACCGGAGCCCCGGGTTGTAGATCCAGGTCAAATTAACAAATCAGTTTAAATAACACGGCCAGTTTGATATTAAAACACCAGCACTGGTCCCAGTATGAAGCGGAACCACAAACTGTGTGCATTAAGGGCTTTTATTGACTTAACCTGCAGGGAAGTCCTCTCAGAGAAAAGTGTGTTCGAATCCTGTGAAGTTGATAAGAGAATAATCAACTGGTGTGTGTTTGTTAAGGTGTTGTGTGTTTGTTAAGGTTGTGGCATTTTGTGATTGTCCTGAGGTGGAGGTGTGAGCCCACACACGTCTCCATTCATCACGGGGAACTGGAAAGTGGCTGCATGATTGCATTGGGACCTTTGCACTTGATCACTTCTGCTGGTTTCAGTGCTGGGTGGCTGTGATGGTGTAACGCTCCCAGTTGACTGCTGCTGCTGGGAGAAGTAGTCTCCTTAGCTTACACCCCCCCTTCCTTCCTAAAGGCGTTTTTGTAAGTAAACCTGTTTGACCCCTTGACCCCCGTCACAATCGGATCCAAGCAGATTGTCTTACCTGCGTAGTTTAAAGCTCAACTAAAACCTACTCCTGGAATTTAACTAGATCACCACTCAGAAAACCTCAAGGCCATGCTATTTCAAAATTCCGTACATTTTTTATTTGAAGTTAAATTGCTCTGGTTGAAAATTATTATGATTTTCCATGCGCAGGGTATGATTTCCCCTCCATTGTGCCGTTTGGGTGCTTTTAAACCCAGTTTGGTCGGGAGCGTTGTGTGGTGATCTTGGGCAGCCAGATATCCAGTTCCCATAATGGATGTTTTTTTTAAAGAGGGAATGCCACGCCACAGCACAACGTCATAATTAGAAATATGGCTTCAAATCTCTTCGCTGCCTGAGATAAACTTTGTTTTATATCACGAAACAATCGAGACAAAACACAAGCAACTTTTTTTTACACAGTGGGGCACAAGACTCTGTGAGGAAATGAACAGATTGGTCTGCCACGGCCTCAAAGTAGCTTCCCGGTGACCCATGAAACTTCCCTTTGATTGATCTCCACCACACGGCTCATCAGGCAGAAAATACTTAACTGGCAATTATACACTCTGGATTTAGGTCAAGAATAGGCAGTCAAATAAAAACCTCTCCGGAGGGGTCGGATTAACAAGGATATGTAAAAGTAGAACCATGCGCCACACAGCGGAGAATAGATCCTTTTGTCTATTTATAAGTTATTTTGTCTACTTTATCTCTTTGGATTCAGCTCGAGTTTAAAGAAGTTGCAGCCTCGCTCTGAAATGAAATCCAGTGTGGGTTTGTATGTTTTCAATAGTGGAAGCCTTGACATTAATATGATGAAGGTCGTTTTAGACGGAAGGAATGTTTTATTTTTTGTCAGCAGAGCCTCGTTGGCATTCAATAACAATAATCTGTGTCCATGTTGCATTGCGCTCGGAGCTACACAGGCCTTTTGTGTGCATCACGCCTGTTGCCTGCTTTGAAACATACACATACGGGTGCACATAAATATATATATGGGTCAACCTCCACTCTCTTCCTATCAGGAAGTCAGACGTCTGGCCCCACCAGCTCCAATTTTCCACTTGTGTTACTCCTTGTATCAACAACGCGCCACATGCAAGACGTCACAGCTACAGACAGGCCGGGCCAGCGACCCAGCATGCTAAGCAATGTGTGTGTGTTTGTGTTTGAGCATGTGTGTGTGTGTGGAGTGAAAGGGGCCATACATGAGCAATTAGCTGGTGTTAAGTCTGGTGAGCACTGGGCTGCTGTTTACGACTGTGACTGTATTTTAATGTTTGTGAGTGTAAGTGTGTGTGTCTGTGCCCATATGTCTGTCACCGCGCTGCTCTACCTGACGTTGATGTGGTCACAACAAAGTGCGTGTTTGACTTTTACCAGTGAGACCCAATTGCCCTTGAGGAAGACCATTTGGTTCTGGGTAGTTGACTCAGTCTAATGTAATCACAGGACGAGCAGCCAGACGTCTCTATGCAGATTCAAGCCGCTCTAATAACACTGGTTAGACCAACGCTAATGAGCCCAGGCCTCGTTTCAGGAAAACAAAACAAAAAAGACGTCAGTTTCTTTTGGGCTGGGCTCTGTTGTGTTACTGTCTCACCACTATACTGAATTAAGCCGTTGGCTCCAGCAGCAGAGACGACGCAATTACACAACAAGTCGAGGCCAAGTTGTTTGTCTCGGGGAAAGTTTGAGAAGAGGTGCTGGCGACTGATGTGCAGAGATGTGTGTGTTTTTTTTTTTGTTGCAGTCTCTGTGTTGGAGGTCACCCTGTCTCCCAGTGGATTTATTGGAGATGTAGTAGTGTCATGTGCTCCCAGTGGATTTGGGAAATGTTTATATCACTTAAGATGAAAGAGAAACAGGATTAACGACTGTTTCAAGGAGTTTTAATTTGGTTTTTTTATTTGTGAGAAAGCCGTTAGTCTTAATCTTTTATTTCTGCTCGTTTAAGTCTCAGTTTCACTTTTCTAATCCAGCCAGTGTTCCTCCCAGGACGCACCTTTCCCCTGGTTTCCCTTCCGTGTGTGTGTGTGCTTACTGCGGCTGATCAGATTAACATTAAGGTAAACGTTGACCTGATCACATTCCCAAATCACTGCTGTGCTGAGTCTGGGCCAGTAGACCCCTGGAAAAACCACAGCACAGTGACGTCAACATCTCTCTGGTGTGTTGTCAAAGGGGCAGCACGGGTCAACGGTGCCGTGATCATCTCTGGATGTTACGGCAAACCTCTTTTCCTGGAAGTGTGTATGGACGGTGGCTCCGGTGACCCATGCGCAGCTCGGAGAAGAGACAACACACGAGCCAGGACATGCTGGCCAAACAAACACCAGGGCCCCACGCACAGGAAGGCCCCACACTCCGCTAGGGAGCTGAATGCTGATCTTCTTCTACTGTTTTATTCATATATATGGATTTCTTTGTTAAATTTAAAAGATCCATTTTGGTTACGGTGGCGTAATTATATCAAATAAAAAGTTATTGGACCAGATTTACTTGACGGTGCCTTATCATTTTATGATTGTGGTTGTCACTGATCTAATTTGGGAATGAAACGCTCGGTGTGTGAGGTGATTACATTATTTTATTTGAATTCGCTTTGCATCTTGGTGGACGTGTTTGTCCCTACAACACTAATAGAATATAAAAGAGTCGTTGTTTGTTCAGGCTGTTGAGTTGTGATAGTTTACAGTCAACATTTTAAAGAGCTGAATCTAAGACGTCTTGTCAGTTTGGTTTGGGGCAGACACTGAGTACACTTTCAGTAAATGTTAAACAAGAGATCTTCCAGTCTTAGTTGTTGTTATTTTAGCTTTATCACAGCTATTTTCTTGCTAAGTTTATCCTCGGGGAAGGTCCCTATCATCACGTCCTTAAAAAGTCATTAGTTTAGCAGGAAAGTGGAAAAGTCTGACGCTGCCGTCGCCTAAACACAGATTAATCCTGGGAGTGTCCTGATGGAGCGCTCCTCTGTCTACGCATCAATCACCACTGATTGTCTGACCAATGAGAATTAATTAACCAACCACACAACTTCCATTAATCTGATGAGTGTGTGTTTGCATGGCTGTTGAACATCTGTATCGTGTTGAGTTCAAAACGAGGCTTCAGCTCTTTGATTGAAATTCTCACATCGAAACCAGACTTTGATATTTTAAATACATATTTTTATCATGGTGCCACATCGTCTGCATTCTGACAGTTATTCACAGGACTAGTGAAAATGTACCAATCAAAGAAGTGAAGGTCAAACCACCAATGGTATCTCTGCCTAATCTCTCAGAACTCAGAGAACAGGCCCGGCTCAGACAAAATGCAGAACCGCTTCTTAGTGCAAAGGAATGTGCTCATCAGTCTCCACAACATGGTCGGCCTGCTCGCTCGCTGAGCATCTAAGTATTTATGACCGGGTGAATCTGCGTTGGCTCCTCGACAGCCGACCTCCAGCCGAGCTCATGAAAGGACGGAGCCGGTCAGGGGGAACCAACAGCCGGCTTCACTGAGCAGATAAGGAAGACTTCTGCATCGGAGCTGATCTCTGTGAAACACCTGACAGGAATCTGGGCTTTCCGGCTGCAGCGCTACTCGCTCATGCACAAATTAATCTCTCTTGCATAAACTTGAAAGGTTAGAGAACAGCCCAGGCTTCTTTACTCCTCATAGACATGATGTGTTGATCCATTTACCCGTCAGACTAAAATATGTATTTAAAAAAAAAAAAAGCACATTTCAAGGCTTCTAAAACCTTTATTCAACAAAAGCTGCAGACACAGCGTTTACTCTTGAATCAAACCAAGGCTGAGAGAGTACAGGAGGTGAGGAGGTGGGTCTGTGCTTTGTCTAAGGCTGTTGTGACTGGAGTCACTCAATCTGAGCAGCGTCCTGCAGTGTTATGTCTATCACCTGTGGCTTGTGGAGGAGGAGGAGGAGGAGGAGGAGGGGGGACCTGGTTGGTTTGGCGTCATTCATGGCGAGAAGGATGGAGGGAGGGATGGATGGAGGGAGGGCTCTGCCGACATGTGGGTCTGACTTGTGTGCACTGCAAAAAGACTTAAGGGACAGACTAGGTGTGGTCTTGTAGTCACACAGCCCACACGGGCCCTGCCAGGGCGAAAGTAGCTGCCACCAACGTGCTGTCAGAGCAAAAATATCCACCAAATGCCATATGTTTTTAGAAAGTCGGTTTTAGCTGAAAGCAGTGGTGAGGGGACGCCTGCCAGGTTGTGTTCTGGTAGTTGCAGAGACCTGCAGTAGGTGGCAACATCTAGGACTTTTTAAATTAAGTGTGGCATTCATTGGCAGTGCACGGCAACACCAGTGGAAAGTCTTCATTTAGAAACCATTTGTAAAAAATGATGCAAAACACATCGGGCACATTCTCTAGCGAAGGGGCCGCCTCAGGAGTCACGGGGGGAGAAACCCCGGCGAGCTCCAGAGAGTTGGGTTCTGTGGTTGTTTGGACGCGGTTGATCCAACCCAGGCTCTTCCTGCTCCTACACTTGTTGGCTTTACACCTGCATTTTTTTTTAACCAAACGCTGCTTGATTGAAAACGTGACATGTCCTGCTCTCAGAAAGGCCACACGATGAATTCAATATCGCATAAATCTGATCCGAGCTAGTTTAAAAAACACTAATTTCTACAAACCTCTCTCTCTCTGCTCGGCGTGCTGCCACCGAAACGGCCGTGAAATGGCAAAGTCGAGCACCACTGAAGCCAAACTGAATATATGGCTTGTAAATCCAGGTAGACGTTCAGGACAAGCAGCTCAGTGTCTGCCCTGTGCGGCGCTTTCCAGGGTTCAGGAGTGAGAGCTGCTCACGGCTGTAAAACCATGAGTTTTACTGGTGCTGACACTGGTTCAGGTGGCCGTCCGAAAGGTACCGGCTCCAGATGTTTGTGGCAGCAGCAGCGACCATGAGCTCCTACCGGCACACAGGAAAACGTCTTGTTCACACTACCTCTGTGGACATTTGCTTCTCTCTACATATTTATGTACATTCATATGATTTCCACAGTAACCAGATCCCCGGGCAAATAAATAAATGCATCTCGAGCACCAGTGTGGCAGCAGCGTTCAGGCCGAGAGGAAAGATCCTTCACTGGAGCGCCCCCCCTCGTGTCCACGGTCATTTAATCCACAGCTGAGACGCATCTGGTGTCCGTCTTAACGCCGTCGGAAAGACACATTTCTTAAATATAGAAGGGACAGTTTGCTCCAGCTGAGTTCCAATTGATTCCTAATCACCACAGACGGAGACGGGTTTACCCTGAGCACACACTGTCCCGGTGTCAAGAGGCAGCAGCAGCAGCTTTGTGGGGACAGAAATCCACAGCTGTTAACATCATAAACTTCAGTTGTGTTCAGAGAAATACTTTTTTTGTGCTCACAATGTGTTATGTAATGTTTTAACTATAAATAGCTCAAAAGTTTGAGATTTCCTTTTTACATTTAGCCTGCTGCGGTGACATAATCTAGTTTAATCTTGTTATAGCAGCATCTTAAAGGTTTGTCACAATGATCTGATCCGAGCTCGTAGGTTTCTCGTGAGCTCTGGTGTAGTTAAAATAAGTCTGTAGGAGTTTTGTTTTCACGTGTCCACTATCTTGTCTGTGGAGAGGACAGATTGAGCTAGAGACGGAGGGACTCAGCAGAGCGCGGTGTGTCTCTTCTGTTGTTTGCTTCAGTCGTCCGTCTGTTGGGAACCCTGTGGTTCTCTCTCTCTCTTTCTCTCTCTCTCTCTCTCTCTCTCTCTCTCTCTCTCTCTCTCTCTAATGACTGTCACTTCTTGCCCTGGCACTTCAGCAATCTGTGTGTGGTGTCTGTGATTGATGCGACTCTGTGTGTCACAGTTTAAACCTGGAATATAGGAAGTTTGTTAAACTAAAAGCTTAATGCAAACAACTTTATTCTTTCAACTCCCCCCCCACAAACTACACAAACTACACACCCTCTCTCTCCTTTCTTTACACACAAACCTTCGCCGTCTCTCACACACACAATCAAACAAGCACAAGAGAATAGTTACACTTTTCTCTACACATTATTTAGTGGCAAGTCGAAAAAGCAATAGTTAGATAAACAAAAATTGCCAATATTTGACAAAAGAAAAAGTTGCAGGCTTATATTTTACTAATTTAAAGACCAAAGAATTTGATTACTCAAGAAAATAATGTACAAATGAATCATTAGTTGCAGCCCTACTGCACCTGACAGCTCTTTGTACAACGGATCTGAAAACAGGCCTTTGCACTTCTGTACGTCTCCATAATTACGATTATATTGTCAAATGATTAGAAATCAATCTGGGCCTCTGTTCAAATCACTTGACAGCAGTTCTGGCATCAACAGTGACTGAAAGCAGCTGCAGACTATTTGAGCCAGTGGAGGGCTCGGGCTTGTCTTGTTAGCTGCTTCAAAGGTAAGTCATAAATTACATTAGCGATAAGGACGGCTCCATTCGATCAGGTCAGCACCATTAGTCCCTCATAAAGTCGAGCTTGCTGTGTCTGCCTGTCTGTCCCTTTTTGTTTATGACCTGTAGGTCTCGGACTCGGCTGACGTCACAACTTAAAGCTGATTTCTAGAAGAATCTTGGCATTCTAGAAGGTTTATACACTTTTTAAAATGACTTGATAAATGAGATAATTGCCATAAATGATGTAAGTGTCTAGGAATGCTGAGTCATTCCACGTTAAGCAGCAGTATCACTCTACACGTTGGATTTATTAAGTTCAAAGATCCGTCCCTAAGTAGCCGTGCGTCCCTGTTGGTGGTTTGAAGGCCTCAGACCAGCGGCAGTGATGAATGAGTCTGTTCTATTGAAACGTGAAAGTCAGTTAGTCCGTCACACACTCGTTCATGTCGCCCACTCCCAGCATGCACTCTGTATTAGGGGGTCTGGACCCCCCACATGCCATGAAAAACCGGGTGGCGTCTGCTTTGCGTTAACGCACACAGACACACTCTTTTAATTTTCTGCAGCGTGCTCACTTGGGCTGCCGTCTCCCTGCGGTGACGCCGTCATGCCTGTGTCTTTAATGTTTTTTACGCAGGGAGCGAGCCACTCAGTCTGGAGACGGGAAGATCCAGCTTTAATGCAATAGACTGGAGAATTAGGCCTGCGGTGGCTCTGCCGATGACTAAAGGCTGACTAACACACCCAGACATCACACATGGAGAAAGTCCCTCGCCCGGCGGTTTGACGTCTTTTAAGAATTTCACGGACACCCTCCTCCAGTGCAGATCTACTCCCACTGGGATTGAACTATGAGCCATGGTTACATGGTTACATGGTTGAGGGTGAACTGGTCTGACTATTTTCCAGTTTGGGTCTCAAAGTCTATTAACCAACACTTAGTGTTAGTGAGCAAGTCGCCAGTCGTCTGATTGGCGACCATGAGTAAAGTATCAGTGATAAATAGCACTTTAAATGACTTCTCTTAATTATAGCAGAACACAAAGAACTAAAACTCTTATTACTGCAAGGAATTATTATTTTCCCCCCAATTTCTGTCTTTATTAATCAATTAATCCGTGACTAGAGCTTTTTCAACCAACTGTCCAAAAGCCAAAGAGGATCCACCCTGTAGCTTGTTGGAGGATTTCAGAGTTGGCCTTTATCGCCACTCGACTCTGATGTCTTTGTCAGAGTCTTGCACATGTTTGGCTCCTCTTCTCCATCCTGAGATGTTTGTATTCTTCCACTCTTGCGTCAATGGAATGTTAGAAATGTCATCAATACTTTCCCGAGACTCTCTTGCTCATCACAGGCTCCATTCTGACCTTTTTGGGACATTTTTCCCTCCCGGGGGGGCTGGTAGCAAAAGGTTTTTAGACTTGACTCCTCATAGTGATGTGAAAGGAAAACCCTGTAGATACTTTGGATTTAGGTGTTAATTAAATATTCATAATCCTGGCTGATATTCACTCTCAACCCCCCTGGCCATAAAAATCAAGTCCTATGTGGTTAAACTGCTCCTAAAGTTTTATGACCTCAACGTATTTAGATATTTTCCCCTTTTCATCAACGTCAGTCGCACACTGAACCGAACCTCTCGCTTTGTCGAGCTGTTGTGTCCTCATAGTTTGTAATCAACGGAGGAGCCTCTTTGTCTGTGTGGAAAGATGCTGAAAGGAAAAGTTAAGTTATGAAAAGGAGGGAGAGTGAAAGGGTTCGAAAAGGAGAGGAGATGAAATTTGATTTGGCAAAGAACACGAGGAATGAGTCACTCATCCAAGCTTCCTGCATTCGGAGCCACGGTCCTATTCTGGGCTGTTGTGACACGTCTGTGTGTGTGTGTGTGTGTGTGAGTGCATGTGTGTGATTTGTGTGTCCACATTAGTGATCACATGGCTCAGTCCAACAGCTGAAGTCACCAACATTTTGTTGTTGGTCTCATCTGTCTGTGTGTGTGTCTGTACATGTCATCATATGGTTGTGTGGACACAGTTAAGTTGTAAATCTCGGTTTCCAGGACTTTACAAAGAGACGTCTGAGGGTTGAGACTCGGTTTCAGGGCTCAGTTTAGAATTAGGTTGATTTTAGGTTAATGCATCATGTCAATGAGGAGAATCCAAAGTGAGTGTGCACACGTGTGTGTTGGAGGAAAATGAAAGTAGTCTGGTGACTGAACCACAACACAGGAGCCAAATTTAAACACGGATATTCGTCTTCTCTCTCTGAAGTGACTTCAACCACTTCAACCACACGGCAAATCACTGCAGTTCCAGTCTCCTCTGCCTCTGTATGATGGCTTCTCTTATTTACTGTTATTATAAACTTTTTAAAGTTAATTATCAGTCTTGTAATCAAAAAATGGATCCATGGATTCAGGATATTGAGACTGTCAGAATAAAGCTGTGTTATTAGTGTTGCAAAGGGACTGTTATGTTAGGACCTCATTTCCCCCCTCTCCTTAGTGAATATATGCGTTCATGGTTAGATTCTCTGAAACAAGCCCCCCCCCTGTATCCCCCTTGATTGCACCTCAGAAGGAAAGGTACTTCCTCTCGCAGTGATATTAACCAAAGTCCTCCAGTTGAAGGATGTTCTTGTTCGTTCTGCCGGCCGGCTTCCCAGTCTGATGCCAGTAATCAGCCCAGCGGCTCCCTGCGCGTGGAGCTGACCAGTTTGCTGGATTTAACACTGGTTGACTTCGCTCAGCAGGGGGCCAGCCGGCCTGGTTTCCTGCCGACCATGTATCATAAACATGCACAACAGTGTGTGTTGCTGTGCAACAGAAACTACATCTGTTCTGCCTCAATGCACCTCTGGTCTGAGACGTATCTCTCTCTCTTTACTGTCTCTCTATTTCCATCTCTTATTCTATTTCTCACTGACTATCATTCACACAAACACAAACTCATATTTGTGCACACGAACACACAATCAAAGGATTATGACTTAATCAACAACGTTGGCTAGTGGAAAATCTCTCAGAAAATTAATTTAATTATTTTATATTTATTTTTCACTTAGTATTTGTACTTTATGGTAGAAACATATTGAATTATGATCTTTAGATATATAAATCAACTTGTTTCCTGCAGTCTGTGCTGCTCAGCTTCTATTTACATGGATTCAGCAGCTCAGGCTGTTCCTGCTGCTCTTAGTGATCATTGGTTGTACATTACATTTCAAGATGCATTGTGCGAAACAATGAGTGCACATATAGAGTATAATAAACTTCAGTAAACATTCATACACAACTACAAACTCACTCTATAGTGATGAGTTTCCGAACACAGCCATTGTCTTTCAAACAGATTCCAGTCTGACTGTCGGAGGAAAGCTTGAGAACTCCAGCAATGCAGTCGGGCGGCCAGGAGCTCATTACCGCTAAATATTTTACAGGGTTTTCATTTTCTGGTTGGAAAGCGTGCTCGGACGAGTTTCAGTATGTGCACTTTCTCTCTGAGTCTCCACCTTGGCTCAGCGCTGCAGATTAACAGATAAAGATCTGGGCTCTAAAATGACGACATAATTGTTTAGGATTTAGATTCTCGCTCTTACAACAGTGATCGTCTTCTCCTGTGAAGATTGCCTTCTTTCCAGAGCTAGCATTTTTTACTTATCGGAGCCAGAAGTAATTAAATTAGAAGCCAACGTCTCTTTGAAAGGTGTTTTTATTAAAAGTTGTTGGCAAACTGCCACAGTGACACAATTCTGGCATCTTTAAAACAGCTGTGTGACCCAGAGGGCCTGCCGAGTGTAACGGGACTTTACCCTCCTATCTGAGTGTAATAACTGACTCATGAATCCGTGCACACTCACACTCGAGCAGACACACTCATGCCAAGCTGGGGTTGTCTTAATCACAGCCTTGGCTGCCTCCAAGGTGCCGCAGAGTTCTCCAGGACGCGACAGGTTTCTGTCTGGCGAGGTGTAGGCGTCCGCCGTGTCTCCGATTAGAGCAGCTTAACCGAGATGCTTTATACACTTAAGTGCTTCTCTTTGCAGTCCGAGGCTTTAATGCTGTGGCAAACAGTCAAATTCCTCTTTCTATGGTGCCCTTAGTCTCTTCTGCAGACTGGAATCCACAGCATTTCAGCCGTCTGCGCTCTAATGCTGCTCGTCCCCAGTGGTTAACCTTAACTGGGAGTCTACGGGAAGCACCGCTCACAGCACAAGCGATTTGGAAGATGGATTTCTGAGCATGAGACAGAAACCGCATCATCCCCGGCAGGAGCAGCCGCTGATTCAAGCCATGCACAGCCACTTCATTAATGGCCTTATAAAGCTTCAGCAGTATTCCCAAACCTGAGGGCAAATCTTTCCTAATCCATCATCTGCACAAATTCAAGTCATTAATAACAAAGTCTCCTGGTAGCAAATGGCGTGTTCAGCTCTTAGTCAGAGCTGCACAGACTTCAGGAGAACTCAGACCAGTTTGAGAGGTGTCTGTTAAAATGATGAGGGTTTAATCTTCATCCACTTTCTTTTCTTTAGCATTTATCTTCAGGCATCTTTCTCGGTTGAACACTTATCTCTCTCTCATTCTCAGTTTCCATCACGTTTCCCTCTCGTCTGATTTAACTTTGTTGGTTTGGAGACGATGGTGGAAACCCACATTTCAGATGACACACAGATGTAAATCTCCACCTCAGTTTGAGGAGATTCATGGTTATTATTAGCAGCTCTGACTTTGTCTCACTCTCCGTTCCGCCTCCTTTCCTTCCTGACTCTGACCCCGGCTCCTTTCCTTGTCTGTTCACCGTTCCCTCTCTCTGTAAATCTTATGTAATGAGGGATCATGTGAGGAAAGAGGTGAAGGTTTATGCTGTGCACCTGCAGACCGCCGTCCTCCTTTCCTTTTGATCTCTGCTGGATTTCTGTTTCTCCTCCTGCTCTCTATCTCTCTCTCTCTCTCCTTCCTCCTCCTCCACTTTACCCTTCCACCCGATTTCCTCCTCGTCCCGTCTGTTTCTCCGACTCCTCCCTGGATTTAAGCCACTGGCTCCTTGAATCTTAACTCCATCCTTTGAGGGTAATTATGAGATTGCCTCAATGAGGCGCGGAGGGTTTTTAAACAGCAGTTTGAACTCCTCGGTAAAGCTGTGATAGATTGTCTGTTGTGATCCCTGCATTGTACACAAAGGCACAAAATGGAGATTCGGATAAACAAGTCTGAACAGTTCATGGTTCGTTTTATTGAATTTAGTTGATTTTAAAATGATCTTTTCTATTTAATTGGGTTGTATGAGCTTAGGGGCGGGGTTGTCCACCTGGCTGGTGCATTGTACACTGACAGAGTGAATATAACACAATTTAACACAAAATCAATGTTGGATAGTTTCATCAACCTTCTGTATTCTGTTATCGCTTGCTCCAAATTAAAAGCCCTCAGCAGAGTCTACTAATTGGAACTTCATGACATTACATCAGTCGGCCACCTCTGCTAAATGTATACAGCCCAATCCTGTCACGACAAAATCACATGTTACAGTTTTAATATGACGATCTATTAATTTAGTATTTGTGTTTTTCTGCGCTGCACATGCCAGCCCCACGTACGCCCAGCAGAGATTCCCTGTTTCCTGCTCTGGACCCGTTGGTTTCCGGCCTTTCTGTGTTGTCCTGATCCCGACGCTGATAAAACCCCCGTCCAGTTCTCAGTAGCCAGCTCGGCCCCGGCCCTCTGGCCTGGCCTCTTACCTCTGTGTGTCGGTGGCCGGGCCCCTGACTCATTACCACGCAGACAGACACGGACCGACCTTTCCAACAGCTAAATATAGACCCACCAAAGAATAGGAGGAAGGGAGGGGAAAATAAACGAGGGGATAGATGGAACAGCGTGTTAAAGAAAGTTGTTGGCGGAGAGCGAAAGAGAAATACAAGAGGGGGTCGTTTGTGTTTAGTCTCAGCGGCTGCAGGCCTTCTGGACAATACCCTAATGATGGCTATCGGTCATTACCAGCGCTGTTACAACAGTGGTGACGTCAGAGCCGCTGAGAAAAGCAGAGCTGTGCGTTAAAACCCCCCCCCCCCCCCAGCCTCTGATTGCTGCTGCACAGATCCTGTGTTTCTCTTGGAAATGAAAACGCAGGTGTCTCAGGACCGCAGCCAAATAGCAAATGAGTTTTTCTTTCCCTGTTCTTAGCTATATATAGAATCCAGTGAGGCCTGAAATGGTGCGTTTCACCTCCGTCTACCAATCAGAATTCTTCCTGTCTGGAGCGGAGGCTGCCAGATCCTACAAAAGAACCTTTTGGGTTCATTTGTCTACTTCAGTTTTCACTCACTCCACATCCAGACCTCCTGTGTGCTCTCAGACTCACTCTACACAAGCTGTATGTGAAACTAGCTGCACGTTACATGTAAGTGACATGTCCAGTGAGGTGTAACAGCTCGGCCAGGTTCACACGACACAGGGAAACGGCCTCTTTGCCTCCATGCAGCTCAAGTGTGAATAAAAACTAATGAGATAACTGCGTTCCCACAATGTTGAGGAAGAGATAACAGGTCACGCCTCGTGCATCGTATGAAACTTCCTCTTCTTCTCGTTTCACACACCAGATGATGCGGAACGTTCACTTCTTGAGGCTGCATTGATAAAATTCAAACACCCCCAGTAGGAGTTAAGAGGTTTATATATTTAAAGTTGTGGCTTCAGATCACCAGGAAATGAGCTCCCCGGTTGGTCTCGGTCTCTCTTTGGACCTAAACAACAAACACCAGCACTAATCAGAAGTTGGACCCCTCCATCACTTGACCTGCCCACCACTACTAAAAGAAACACTGCATAATGTTAAACTTGACTTATCCTGCTCCTTTCTTCTCCTTTGCCTCCTCCCACTCCCTCTTGCACTCTATCTGTGTCATCCATTATCTGTGAATCTCTGTTTTTACTCACATTACATGAACCAGCAGCTGTAACAGAGAGAACTCATCCAACATGACCCTCTTTGTGTCAGAACGCCACACGATCAGCTGGTCTGTCACACGTGCCCGACCCGTCTCTCCTGCTAACGATGCCATTTAAAAAGACAGAGGCTGAATGTGAATGAACGAGCTTGGACTAACTTCAGGAGCAAAATGTCATCAATCAATCAATCAATCAGGAATCAATCAGGGATCAAGACTAACTTTGATACTATGGTTGCACCGGTGAGCCAAACTTTAATTTAGGTGCACCCAAAGTTGTTCACTGAGTCTTTTGACAGTGCAATAGTACAACTATTATAACTTTTCTTCACAGTTCCCATATAGTGGTCATTTCTTAAGGGCTGGGTAGCGCCACTGGTTTCTCAAATCGATTCACAATTCGGCTAATATGCGTTTTGTGTTTTAAACTGGTCTCGTTAACTCTGGAGCGAATCTAACAAACACAAAGTAAAGTTCTGTTCAGGTTGTAATAAATTGTGATTATTATTATTAAAGTGTAAAGTGAGAGCAGGTCATCTGGAGTGTGGAGGAAGGACACTGAGATGAGATGAGCTGAATGTTAAGGGCCTTGAACTAGTTTAGTCACATTCAACAGGTTCTTGGTTTGCATTTGCTGTTAATGTCCATTATAGCTCGAGTTGTTAAGCTTGGTCCTTTAGTTCTTTGGGGACAAGTTGATCTGTTGTGTCTTCAACACGTTGGACAGTGAAGCCGGCGCCTCACAGAGACGTCTCCTCTGGTGAGGCAGATCAAACACCCTCACACCCCAGGTCTCTGGATCTGAGCCCAAACTCCCGACTCCTCTGGCAACTTTTCTGTAATTGAATCATATTTTGTGTTCGTGACTCGGCCGCTTATTTTTAGCGCTAAAAGCTTTTGTTGCTAGGAGACCGTGTGTCATAGGAGAGGCTGAGCGAGGGAGGGACAAAATGAAAAAGAGAAAGAAGAGAGAGAGAGAGAGAGATGGCCGTGGTGCTGAGGGGAGAAAGGAGGAATCTGTGAACGACAAATGAACAAGATATGAGTCAGCAGGGACATCTGCAACACGCAGTGGGTTTCTATTCCTGTGTCCTTTGTCTGTGTGCTCTGTGCACCCACGCATGAACCCACTTACCTCCCTAACCTGTGTTGTGTGTTTGTGTACTCAGTGTGTGTGTGTGTAAGGGAGATATTAGCTCGCCCACTTTGATTTAATGCACTCCTCGTGAGTTGTGTGCTTGTGCGCGTTTATGGAAACACGCGTGTTGCTTGCTGCACTAATCACCAGTGTGTACCCCGTTACACAGCTGTGTTGTGTCTGTGTCACAACAGCCTCACTGTCGTGCGTGTGTGAGTCATGTGCTTGTACCCCATTAGTGCTCAGCCTTTCAAATGGCCATTATCAAACCATCGCAGCCAGCTCGTCTGTTGCTGGGCTCGATCTCCCAGCACCATGGGAGACCAGATAGCAGCATGTGGTTTGTTAGTCATCAGGAGCAGATCTGTTTTTCTGGATTTTTTTTTTTTTTTTTTGTGTCCTTTCCTCAATAAGACGTCTTTTGTAAGATGTTTATTAAGTGTTGCCTCCAGGACAGAAAGAGCTCGGCTGTGAAACTCTCAAGATCCAGATCAGACATCACTTTGTTTTATATTTAAATGTCTCAGTATTAAGTCTGTTTCTGACAAATTTGCTAAGATACTCAAAAAGTCTAATTTATCTCTTTAACAAAGACGCTTCACTCTCTCAGTTCTTAAGTGATCGATCCTCATTAGTTGTCTTTTCCCTCTTTGAGTCTGTTTCTGCTTCCTCTCGGTGGCGTTAGCCCACGCAGCTGCTCACCTGATGCTGGACTTTGGTTTCTCCGTGTTCAGAGTGTTTAGTTTTTCCATGACTCACTTTGTCTCCATTTACACCTGCTATTAAAATCTGATCTGTATCTGGTTAAAGGGGAAACACGCGCCAATTTTCTGGCAAGTTCTCTAAATGCGTTCTTCTCCGCGGTCCAGATTTTTAACGGAGCGTATCGGTGCATCAGCCGAGTCAGCTGGTTGTGTGTGCAGCTTTTATTGTTGTGGGCAGGAATGTTGTGAGTCTGTTTGTCCAATCCAATCACCGGAGATAGTTTAGAAAGTGATTTCTGAAGCAGCAGCAGATCATTGAAAGTTTCTAAAAAAAACCACAGACCTGGTGTCAGATTAATTTCCTCTGACCTTAAAAGTGTTAAATATCAGTTATGCTGCATATTTTAAAATAAAGGGGAACGTCAGCCATTTTTGTTTGTCTCTATAAAAAAAAGGATTCTAATCCAAGTGAACACATGAAAGCAATGACAGCACAAGTTGTGTAAATACTGGAAAAAAGTCATAATTGATTTAATCACCATCTGGGAACCATATCTAGTCACAGTTCACTTAACTCTGGAGTGTAGTTGCCAGGTGTCTTTTCATTTCCCCCCCCCTCACCTCTTTTACAACTCGTCTTTTTGTTGTTTTTTTTATGTCGTCTTATCTGTTTCTCATCTGGTCCTTTGTTCTTTTATGTGGTTGTTGTTATGTGCTGTTCTCGGCCCCGCAGCACTTTTCCTATCCAACAAACACACAGCAACAAAATGCCGGTTTAATGTGTCAGATTCCTGGTTTCATTAGATCTAGATCGCACAACATGTGATGCATCGCTTGGTCAAATCTCACTCGGGTTAAAGTCGGTGAACCTTGAGAAGATCCTCGTTCCCAGGTCACTGTCACGATGATGCACACTCTGATGTGACGCCTTTACAAAGTGTGGGAAAATCTTTGTAACCTTGGTTTTTAGGATACTTTGCTTTTTTTACAGTTTCATAAACACACACACACACACACACACACACACACACACACACACACACACACACACACACAGAAAATCCAGCATTGTTATATTGTGCCCATATGTTTCCCATCCTCAGCTTTCTCAGCCTGATTGCCAAGGCACATCTGGTCCTAATGAGGTGTGAGTGTGTGTGTCTGTATGTGTGTGTCTGCGCACACTATGCCTTTGCTATTCAGCCTTTTCGTTTGGCCTTGTGTTGAAGTGCTGTTGAGTCTTTTACTGCCACCCACTGCTTTACAACACAAAGCCTATACTTTCAACTGTTGGATAATAGTGTGTGTGCACGTGCTTGCATATGTGTGTGTGTGTGTGTGTGTTCTGATAGTAGTTATAAAACCATAGCTTATATTTTGTCTCCTCGTATCTCAAGGCCTGTTAATCTGTAACAACAGAGCTGATTCTCCAGCTTTGATGCTGATACCACTGAGGTTTGATTTGACTTCAGCCTGTGGGAGCAGATTGAGCCCGACGCTCGTGAATGTGTATTAATGTGATCAGCTCTCTCTCCCTGAGCCACTAGATCCAGGAGAGTCTTAAACCCAAAGGTGTTTCAGATATTTAATGTAGGTATTAGATCTAAAGTTTCATATTTAAACCGTCTTGTGTCTGTATCCTTTCACAAATGCCCCAGACAACAAGTTCTTCTTCACCGGCGCTGACACATCCACGTTACTTAAACTCTCTTATTCCCAGAGACTCATAAAATAAACCTTCACCTTTTGTATTCATGTTGTGTCCTTCCTTCCTTTCTTTGAATTTGCCTCCACCTAACCACTCCTCTCCCCCCCCCCCTGCAGGGTTTGCTTTTCCCGAATGGGCCTACAAGCCCGAGTCGAGCCCGGGTTCCCGGCAGATCCAGCTGTGGCACTTCATCCTGGAGCTGCTGAGGAAGGAGGAGTGCCATGACGTCATCGCCTGGCAGGGAGACTACGGCGAGTTCGTCATCAAGGACCCGGACGAGGTGGCTCGCCTGTGGGGGGCGAGGAAGTGTAAACCACAGATGAACTACGACAAGCTCAGCCGAGCACTGAGGTGAGGGGGAAAGAACCAAGAGTCCAGCTCGGTTCCACCTGGTTTAAACCCATGTCTGGAGCAGAACCCTAGAGCCTGGTTAGATTTCATGAGTTATGTTAAGACAAATCACCGACCCTGTAACTTGGCTTTATATTCAGGTCATGAGTTCGTGTGAGGTATCGATATCAGACGAGTCAGAGCCCAGATGGTCTCATCGTGTCGGCCTTGTGTTTCACGGGAGTCCTCGTTGTGTTGAACTCCAGATGAACCGAGATTAAAATCAGCAAAACATACAAGATGGATTTTTCTTCACTGGATCCAGTCTATTTGTGGTCGTTTGGCAGCAGAACAGACGACAGGTTCAGGGACAGGAACAGTTCACATATTCACTCACACACCAGAAATAGAAGGTAACTTCTGTTTAAAGCTCGAGTGGCCCCAAGTAGAGTTTAAAACTAGTTACAGGTCATATGAACCCACATTTCAATAAGATAAGATACATAAGATACATTTATACGTTATCTGGATTTTTCTGACTCCACATATCTTTGTCTTGATACAGATTTCAGTCACATGGTCGAGACCTACCTGGGGCTAGAGCTCAAAGTTATTTCAATTAGGGTTTAATCTGGTGATCAGTTCTTCTGGCTTCATTTGATATGAATTATGCTGGAAAGTTGGGAAACAAGCTCATTACAATCAAGCAGTGATTAGAATTGTTTTTTTTTTTTATTGGAAGCTGAATAATAGAGGGATCAGAATCAGAACTATTTTTATTACCATGTATATTTGCACATACAGGAAATTGCCTTGGTGTGGTTGGTGCACTGTACAAACAACAATATAAAAACAACAATATAGAACAACAATATATACAGTAAGAGAGTTATGGGCCTGTGCGGTTCTAAGGTGCAGAGATTGGTGATAGTGCCAGGATCGTGTTGATGAAACTTTTTCTCTTAGGTCTTAGTTGTTGCCCTTTACCCTTATATGATTTTCAGATTATTAAAGACTCAGTGAATAATAGATCATATTGTGAAACTATGTAAAGATTCAGAAGTTTCTGTTCCTCTTCTTTTCAACTCTCTGTTCCCGGGACACGAGCTCATTTTCAAGAAACCGATCTCACTCGTCATCAGTATTTGTTTAAGTTCAAATACGCTTGATTTCATGTTATTGACTCTGGGATGAGTTCAAGCTTCATTTTGACCTCGTGAAACATATAAAAACCAAAGAAGTGTTGATTTGTTGTGAACGTACATCTGCACGACTCTAAAGCTCCAGGGTGCTGGTGGATTTAGAGCCGCACACCTTCTCCCTCCACAGAGGACATGTGGGATGCTGCAGAGCTTTATTTAGCCACCAGCCTGTTCTCTCACCGTCCTGTACACAAACACACACAAACAGACACACAAACACACACAGACGCACACAGCCAGTCATCAGTGTCGCCTCCTGTGTTGTAGGTTGGTGTGGGTTATAGTTTGCCATGGTGATGACTAGTTGCACTGCCTCATCACCACGCACACACAGACACACACACACACACACACACACACACACACACACAGAGACACACACACACACACACACACACACTTAACACCTTGTTATATGTCAGCCCTCCTCCAGCCCATCTGTGTCTTGTTTGTTGCTTAAACCTTGTTTTTTTTGTCATCTTCCTCATATGATTATATATCAAAACACAACCTGAATTTATATTAGATGAATTCTAAACATCCACTGAACTCACTTCACTCATCAGATCGTGACTTTACACAGAATACACTCATGTAACACATTGTTTATTGATTTACTCTTTTACATAACCGCACATTTACACACGAGCTGTTTTCAAACACAAGCAGGTGATGATGTATAAACTTGTGTGTTTGTTTACAAACCTGCTCAACATTTAACCATCAGTTACTATTATATCTTTGTCACAACACAACTTGAAGTCAACTTTTCAACCACATTTAAAGACAAACAACAACATCTTTAAACACATCAGATACTGGATATGTTTAATTATCCTCTATTCATGTTCCTACAAACTCCCTCAGGTTCCTTTTGACACCGTTAGAAGAATTCTGTTTCTTTTTATGTTATTAAAAACATATCCAACGTGTCATTAATGCACAGAAATGACTCAGATCCCAGAATCTAAGGCCCACAGAGGTTCAACAGCAGATTAACAGTCAGTTTCTCTGTGGTCACGCTGAGTGTTTAACATCAAGGAGCCGACTCTGTTGAGAAGATCTTTTCTTGTGGTTTGTGAACCTTCCATATAAACGAATGGCTGTTAATTAAGTCTGAGATATTTGGGGGCGAGTTCTGCCGTCGTTAGATGTGAAGCTTTTGATTGATGCTTCTCGGCGTCTTTCAAGTGAGCGCTCCCTCGGTCCGCGTGTGTTCAGTCATGCAGATCTAGTACATGTGTGCAGGCCTGTGAATCAGTGTGTGAGTCAGTGTGTGTGTGTGTGTTCCCGCACAACTATACGAAGAATCTGAGTCTTTACACTCCACGTTAGTTTCTGTGTTGAAGTGAGTTCAAAGAGCAGGAGGCCACGGACAAGCCTGGGCCCGGTGTGTGAGACGGGCCGTCACACATCCACTCCACACTGTTAGAGTCATGTGACCTCCTCACATGTACGTGCGTGTGGCCTTTTCCACGACTCATTCAAAGTGCCATCCGTCCGTCCACACGTCTGTGAACAACATGTCCCTGCACAAACAGGCCTGGTGCTGTTAACACCCACTCATCAATATGGCTGTTTACCGTGTGTGGAACGTTTATCTCCGACCTCAGGGTGAAGTTTACTCTGCTTTCTGAAATGAGTCACATTTACCAGTTATTGTTATTATGAATTGATCTGCCAATTAGTTTCCTGATCGATCATTTAGTCCATGAAATATCAGAAAGTTGTGAGATCTTTTTTTTTTTTTTTTGTCAAAACCAGAAGATGTTTGATCAATAGTGATTAAAATCAAAGAGCATCAAATTAATTACATTTTATTTGAAGACCTCACAAATCCCAGTTTATCCCCTTAGATTCTAAATCTGTGATCAAATTATTTAGCTCTACATTTTCCAAAAGGAATTAATGTTTATTTTAGAGCTTATATATTCAACTCACCAAATCTTATGTACATATTTATTTAAGACAATCTGCCACTGGGATCTTCTCTGCTTGACTCTACTAGAAATGATGAATATCGTTTTACATTTTCCAGAATGAAGCGGCCACAAGTGACTGAGAGACACTGGTGTCGATGTTGTTATTTAAGGGAAATATGAATGTGGTCCCCGGGCTGGCGCTGAGTCACAGGGAGCCATTTTATCATCTGTGAGATGAGCTGTCAACAGCACACGGCTCACTCCTCGACATCACTGTGTGCCCTGACAGTGACTAATGCACTGGTACCAGTGGAGCCGCTGGATAAGACCCAGTCTGAATGGCTTTGTTAAGTAATCACAGCGAGGATTTAAAACTGGGGTCAGGGCCACTGAAGGAGTTTAAAAGAGTAGAGATGAAATAAGCTGCTTGTGATTCATGTATGGGAAAAATAAACGCTTTTCTATTGGGCTGAGGTTATTATTATTAATTATTAATCTTTTTGATTATTAATCTCATCTTCGACACGATGAAGCCGATCTGATCTGATCCTGATGTGATGAGTATTTAAACTCACAGGAAGGTAACGCTCTTCTCTCTCTCTGCCCTCTCTTCAGATACTACTACAACAAGAGGATCCTCCACAAGACCAAAGGGAAGAGATTCACCTACAAGTTCAACTTCAACAAACTGGTGCTGGTCAACTACCCCTTCATCGACATGGGCACTGGTACGTACACGTTTCCTCTGTGCAGTCAGAGGCAGGTCCAGTATGACAGCCGGCCACCAGGGGGCGATGGAGGCCCTTTGGCTTCACTTCATTCACAGCCAGTGTGTCCTCTGAAGACGTCCGTGTGCCACGTCCCAGTTTCTCCCTCCTCTGAAGTCGTCTCTTGTTCTGGTCCCGGCCACCCAGTGTAAACACAGTCCATATGGAGCGGTGGATACCAGTGACATAAGTGCGGCACGAAACTTTAATTATAGCCTCTGTGTGATGTGGCCCACACACTGACATGTTGTGATATGATGGTTTTACACACACACACACACACACACCCACGTCAATCTAGATCGATGCACACACACACACACACACACAGTTTTTCCCGTTGTTGTCACACATGGTTGTGAGATGTGCGTTTCTTATAAAGACAGAACCACACACGCGCTCGGCGGTGCTGGAAAAAAAGCAGAGGAACCCAACCCATGTTTGTGATGGCAGTAAGAGCAACTTTTCCAATATTTAATTCTGGCACGTGCACAGATGCCAAGAATTTATTGCAGTGCCACAGTCTCCCTGGTGAGCGAGAGAGAGAGAGAGGGAGAGAGAGAGGGAGGAGGGGTTGAGAGAGAAGGGAACTTGTGGCTTTGTGTAACCCTGTGTTTTCTTTGTGTGTCTGTGACCCTCCGTGTAAAATATTTGGAGTTACGAGAGAAGTGACCGACTTTCATTTGTTACTTTTCTCTTCAGTTTAAAAAGCTGGTTCATACAAAACTAAAACTAGAAGATGAAATAATAAACATGTTTCCTTGTTGAGCCGCACAGACAGTTTTTATGATCTTCATGTTTTCATATATAACAGATTTCCACCTGTCAGCCTGTTGTGTGGCTGAAGCAGAGAAACAGGGACACGGTTATGAAGATGTTTGTTTTGAGGATTTGAAATCACAGTTTTATTGCTTTGTTGACCTCTAACACAAAAAGACTTGAGGCTCTATTGTTCTGTGTTGAAGGAAAACATTTCAAACCTGATAAGATAAACCAGAACTCTCTGAACTTTCAGATTATGAGTCTGCTTCTACATCTTCATGACTTCCTGCTGCAATCACTGTTTGATTCTCCTCGTTTCTCCCTCACAGGTCGAGGAGTTCCTCAGAGCGCCCCCCCGGTGCCAACTGGAAGCTCCCACTTCCGGTTCCCCCCCTCCACGCCGTCAGACGTCCTCTCCTCCAGCGAGGAGCTGCGCAGTCCGGGCATGTTCAGCAGCGTGGCCCGGCGTATGGCCCGGGGCTCGGTGAGCGACTGCAGCGACGGCACCTCCACCAACTCGGAGCTGGAGGAGGGGCTGGGGGCCGATGAGCGAGGTGGGGGGCCGGAGAGGGCCTTCAGGGGCCTGCTGCCCCACCGCATGCCCCACGACTCTCTCTTCAGGATCTACCCGAACCCAGGAGGGCTCTCCAGACCTGCTCCGAGGGTCCACCCAGATTCTATGTCCCCGTTCCCTGTGTCCCCCTTGCCTGGCCCCGGGGGCCTCATGGGCCAAAATCTGTCCCCCGCTCTGTCCATGACCCCCACCCCCCACATGCCCTACACCCCATCCCCCTCCCTTTCCTCCCCGATGATGGGCTCCCACTTTTCCTTCAACCCAGAGGATATGAAGCACTACCTGCAGGCCCACACCCAGTCTGTGTACAACTACCACCTCAGCCCCCGAGCCTTCTTCCACTACCCCAACATCATCATCCCTCAGCCCCACCGCCCCACCCTGGAGAAGCCGCCCACCCACCACCTGCACGCGCCCCTGTCGCTCCCTCACTCCCTCGGCCATCACTCAGCAGTGGGGGGGGAGGAGGGGCCGCCGCATCCGTCTCCGTTCAAGTTCAAGTTGCAGCCCCCCCCACTCGGGCGCAAGCAGAAGGATTCGGGAAGCTCGATGGCTTCCTCCTCCTCCTCCTCCTCCTCCAGCCAGTCGGCCTCGTTCGGTGGCTCCGGGCAGATGAACAACTCTCTCCTGGCGGCGCCTCCAAAGATCAAGGTGAGTCCACTGACATCGGATGTTTCCACAGAGAAGCTGTTTGAGGAGTTTCTCCCAAACGCTGCGAGTTCGAGAAACATCTGCTCAGAGTCGTAAATAAAAGTTCACGCTGTTAAATATTCTTCCTCTGCAGGTGGAGCCCATCTCTGACATCGAGTCGGAAGAGGAGGTGGAGGTGACTGACATCAGTGAGGAAGATGAGCTGGATAACATCAACGACAGAGGACACCTCTTCCTCCCAACTCCTCATCATCACCTGCTGAAGAGCCTTCACCACGCCAACGGGAACGGCAGCTCTGCTCCTCTTCCTCCTCTTCCTCCTCACAGTAACCACCACGATGACGACGATGACGATGTCTTCAAGACCCCGGCCACTCCCACCATTGGCAGCGCCGGCCTGGCCTTCCCTCTGATTGGTCTGAAGAGCGAGCCGGGCCAGGCGGCGCCCATCAGCCCCGGCGGCTCGCTCTGCATCCCGCTCAAGCTGCGCTTCAAGCGCCGCTGGAGCGAGGACCAGAAGATGGAGGCGGACGGAGAGAGGGACGAGGCGGAGGACAAGAAAGTGAGGGCCGAGGGGGATGTGGAGAGGAAGGCGGAGGAGGAGAGGAGGAGAGCAGGGGAGGTAGAAAATGGGGGAGGACAAGCAGGAGGAGGTGGGGGGGGTGTTATTTCGGGGCTGATGCTGCCACCGGCTCCGACTCAGCGCAGAGCGAGCTCCGAGCTGCAGAGGGCGACGGCTCAGCTGTCCCTGGAAAACCCTGGCTGCTGAGCCTCATGCACACACACACAGAGAGACACACACACACACACACACACACACACACACACACACACACACACACACATCACAGTGTTGGCAACAAGTTTCACATTTTGATTTAGACCATAATGCCTTGTGGGAAATTAAATGGAGAGAACTAGGTTATAACATCAACTCGAGTCTTATGTAGAAAACAGCCTTTTTGTGCGGTCGGTCATTTTTTTAATCCTCAAACTTAACGGACAAACTTTTTTCCTCCGTGTTCACGAGAAAGTGAAGAACCTGTTTCCACAGTGACTCTGAACATCTGGTCAGCGAGTGGCTGCCAGATGTTCAGGTCTCTGTGAAACTGAGGCTGCATCTGCACAAGTTTGAGATTTAACAGGCGTCGCTGTTACTATGATCACGTTTTCCATCCACATCCCCCCCCCCAGTGTGTCTGACTCTAAAACAGCAACTTTTGGATACGCCCCCCCGCAGCGCTGTAAGGTGGTTACACGCTCTCTGATTGGTTCTAATCAGCTTCGACTCAAAATGTTGTTAACGACTTCTCCCAACGTCTGAGTGGACGATCCACTTCCTGTTGTTACCGGCGTGTCTCAGGTGTGTTGGTCTGGACGTGGACCTGAAGGACCTGGTTTCAGTTTTAAAACGTACTTGTGTGGATGTAGCCTCCAATGTGCAGCAGGGCATCGAACCCCCGTGTCCCTGGTCCCAGATCAGACGCAGCAGTGTTTCCTCTGTGACGTCCAACACTACAAGATGAACTCAGTCTGTAAAGTGACTTCAGATCTCAAACCAGTGCCCTCATAGTGCCAGTAACCCCCCCCCCCCCCGTGCCAGGACTCTGTCTCTAATGGGTCTGTGTGTTTGTGTGGTCCATCTCTTTAGCGAGGGCAGCATGAGTTGTACAGCAGCAGATAGACTGAATATCTCTGGCTGGTTTGAAGGTGGTGAGCTCCTCCTCGTAACCTTCCTCTCTTCTCTGTGTTCTCTCCTCCTTCATCTTCATCACGACAGACGGACCGACCCGGACGTTACTAAAACACATTGAACAGCTCTGACTGCAGAAGAGACTCTTTGACCCGTCAGCCTGCAGGCGATGACAAGATGGAGGACAGGGAGCAAAAAGTAAATAAAAAGAAACCGAGTCGCACCGATGGATCCTCCAGAGAGGTGATGATGATGATGATGATGATGAAGAACTGTTATGGTGGTAACTCAGACACTGGCCTCCTCTTCATCCTCTGCTCGTTCACCACACTGTACAAAGACGTGACCTGAGGAGGGATCTGTTCGTGTTGTAGATTTTGACGAACTCTTTTTTTCCGGTCCCTCAACTTAGAAGACGTTTGTCAGCCAGCGAGTGGAACGTGGTTCTCACTGTACAGAAAAAACCCACCGGGGCATCGAGATCCTACTCCTCTTCCTCCTCCTCCTCCTCCTCCTCCTCCTCCTCCTCCTCTGGGTGAGGAAGCAGCTACGAGCGAGGCTGTAATTAGTGACACACTTGTTGGAGCCGGTGTTTTTAAAGTGTCTCAGCTTCTCGTGGATCTGTGGAGGGTCTCTGAGGACAGAGCGTCTCCTCCCTCACTCCCACAGATCCTCGTCCTCATTCCCTCTGTTTGTCTTCTGAGGACCGTCCTCTCTCTCTCTCTCTCTCTCTGTCGGAGGACGTTCGGGCCTCCTGAGGACACGGGCAGTATTTTTCGGGCATTCGCAGCGATCTGAGGACTTTCTGTGTTCTGGTTGAATCGCCGAATCTGTTCATGTGATGTTTTGAGAAGCGGCGACTGAGGAGAAATGATTTTGTCTAGGCGGGGGGGCGGGGGGGAAGAATGTCGAGCCTCAAGGTGAACTCAGGCAAAACCTTCACTGAGAGAAAAACAACTTATTTTTGTGACCTTTAATTCATATAGTTTTAAAAAAAAGATCTCGTTCCCATTTTAATGAACAATCGATTCCCAGTAAGAACGTGCCTTTGTGAAGCCAGCGTGAGTTTTAACCAGTTCCCCCAGTGAAACACTTTATCACACAACCACCATGCCTTCACCTTTTGTAAAAGAGAGATACAGAATAAGTCAAATCTACACGTATATATATTTTATTCAAATATATATTGAACTCAAATAGTATATTTCAATATGGTAATTTGATACAAATCAGGAGAAAATCCTATTTTTAATGGTAAAGATGTGTATATATTCTAATGGGCATATTATTACCAGTATATTTCAGCCTTTGCCTTCTCACCCTTGCCTTCTCTTCGACCGTCGAGCTGCCGCGACAGAGTTTTATATTTATATTGTAAAAATGGAAAACAGTTATGGTGTATTCAGGGGAGGGGGGGTGTGACGAGGAGAGATGAGCGAGCGCGAACATTCACCAGACCTGAGTCAAATCATATTTACCTTGTTAGTGGGGCGTGTTTGTTTTTACCTCCCTGGTGATAGCAGCCCGGGTGGGGTTTACCCAATCAGGAGCCACCGTCGGCTACATTTAAAGTCACCCGATAAGCCCCGCCCACCTCAAACTGAAACGCCCCCAATGATTGACAGCCGTCGTTTGAGATCGATCTGTGGAGGTGGTCACATGTTCAGAGCAGACGGATTCTGATTGGACGACACGGACATGGTTTCACTTCTGCGTCACCTGATGTGGCCGGACTTTGGTTTGAGTGTGGACTGGAGCAGCTTTGTGTGTGTGGGCTAGTCTCACACACACAGACACACACACACACACACAGACACACACAGTGCTGGTTAGAAACAGGCTTTTACTGTGGCTACAATGAAGGGAAGCATGACGACACATGACATCACAGTCGACTGCAGAAACACACACACAGGAAATTAGAGGGACTTCCCATAGTGTGACTCGCACACTCTGCTCGGTAGATGGCAAAATCACACACAAACACACAAAGCTTTTCAACGCAGTCTGCAAAGGCCTCTGGGTAACGTAGTTCCACTTGTCGTGTGCAGGTTGATAAAAGCCGCTCCAGCCTCGTGTCCGTGTCGTCGTCTCCAGGTTTTATTTTCTCACTCGGGCACAAAAACAAAAACAAGCAAACAAATAATCAGAATTCCTCCTCTGGGGGAAATCGCTCGATATCGTTTGAGATTCCAGAAATCTGGCAGAACGTGAACGTGTCGGGTTTCAAGTGTCTGCTGAAGAAAACCTGAACTGTTTGACCTTTGACCCTCTGTGGCCTCAGCAGCACAGACCCAGGAGACGTGTCTGTGACAAGGTCGATATTTACATCCCTCGATTTCCTCCTTCCTGTTCTTGTCGTTTTCTTCTGTATGTTTTCAGACGTATTATTACTGTTACTCTGGTAATTATTACAGTATATTATTAACATGAGTCTTCTTTTGTATTATTATTTTGTACCCTCTTGCTGTGGCCTCTTCTCCAGGAGCAGTCGTTTCTTTTATTTCTTTTTTTTTACTCACACTGATTTTATAATCATGTTTCCATGGACTACAGGAGGGTCACACCAGCCCCCCCGATATACAGCAGGGGAAAGAAACTATTTTCAATTTTTTTTGATGTTATGTATATATATATTTTCTTTTCCATTTTGGAGGATTCTGTAAGAAAAAAAAGCATTGTACTGTTTAACCATTGTATTATTTGAAATGCCCCCCCCCCCCGTCCTCCCCTCTGCCTGTCCTCTCACGTCCCCCCCCCCCAGCGGGGGACTGTCACTCCAGGGGACACAGAGGTGTTTTCATCTCGGAGGAATCGCCTGTACTTCTGTTTCTATTCAATTTGTTCATCTTCATTTGTAATTAAACAATAATCAGGGTTCATTAAAAAAGGTAAAAATGGACGACAGCTTCTGGGTGTGTTTTTTATTTATTATATATAAATATAAGGCAGAATTGTGGTTTGTTGGTCAAACTACCAAACAACTTTTAATGGTGTTTGTTTAGAGTGTTCCTAGCAGATTCATTCAAACTCCACAAATGATTCCCTGAAAAATCTGAAAGACCAAAGTGTTTTATTTAAACTAATTACTTTTTCATTCAGTGTCACAAAACCCAAATAGATTCTATCTCCATCACAGAAGTGAGTGAAACCATCAAACCTCATTGGAGCTTTGAGTTCTTGTCTCAGGGACGACGAGCGAGAACCAGAAAACCTTCCAGCTCAAACCATTACACCAGAGGTTACTGGTTTGTGATAACGAAACAACATTGAGACATTTGATTTCTCCACCAACATAAAATTAATTTATATTTATTTTCACACAGATCGATCTTATAAAACAGTTAATTTAGACAAACGATGAATTCTCACTGTTTCCTTCTTCTCTGAACTTTTTACAAGAATCAAACTCAAAACTTTATAAGTCACGTTGATCATCTCCATGTTAAGAACTTGGACACACACACACACAGACGCACACATACACAGACACACACATACACACACACACACTCAGCCTGTAGAGTTTATTTCCTCTTTAATGATCCAAACATTTAATGTTTTCTCCGACACTCTGGTTCCCCCTGTTGTCCGCTTTCAGTACTACACCTTTACTGTTGCAGTACATAAACTTGGATTAATTCTTAGTTCAATTAGCAAATATTCTATGTAGCGGAATATGTAATATACATCTAAGGATAAAAAATATATTGTGTGTAATGCACACAGTCATTATTTACATAAGTATACCAATATATACAATATAAGTACTCAGATACTTTGCTTAAGTAAAGGTAGAGCTACCTATACAAATACTTTGACTCCAATAAATAAATAGACTTGAAGTGAAATTCTTAAATCTGATGAGTTGACGCACAACTTGTTGCAAATCAAAACTTTTCTTTCACGTGTGTTTTGTGTCTTTGATTTCACATCGAGATTCAGATTCAACACGTTTCCTTTGTTTCAGTGACTTTGATGTGGTCGTTGTGTTGAGAGGTTTTCACACGGCAGCTTTTCATCCACTTTCAGGAGAACCACCTCTTCTCTCTCTCTCTTTCTTTCTCTTTTTCTCACTTTCTTTCTCTCTGTTTCGTCCTCTCTCTTTCTCTCATTCTCTCAATCTCACACACTGTTTCTCTCTCTCATTTTCTTTCTCGTTCTCTCTCTCACACACTCTGTTTCTCGCTCTCTCTCTTTCTATCTCTTTCTTTCACTTTCTCTCTCTCTCTGCAGATTAACATCTTTAAAAAAACTCCTGTTAATCATTCCATCCTTTGTTTGGGCCTCTCTCTCCCTCCTCTCCCTCTCTCTCTCCTCCCTCATCCTCCTCTCCATCGGCTCTCTGTGTTTGAAGCTTTCATCGGCTGTGATCTCCACAGGGGGCGGGGCCTCTGTTAGAAGGGGCCTGATTGACGGGCTGTTTGGCCCCCAGTGGAGAGGGGCTGGGGTCTGGCTGTGGGCCGAGGTCAGAGGTCGCGGCACAGACACAAACCAGATCACAACAGAAGGATAATTATCATGTATTGTTGCCGGACTCCTGCTGAGACTCCGCCTGCACTTTCACAGAGACCTGGGTGAGACGCACGTCTTTCATATCTCAGCTCCAGATGTTTCATGTTCTGAGAGTGAGAGGGAGGAGCCGACCTCCTGTGCTCAGTGTGAGGGAGGAGCCAACCTCCTGCTCTCAGTGTGAGGGAGGAGCCAACCTCCTGCTCTCAGTGTGAGGGAGGAGCCAACCTCCTGCTCTCAGTGTGAGGGAGGAGCCGACCTCCTGTGCTCAGTGTGAGGGAGGAGCCAACCTCCTGCTCTCAGTGTGAGGGAGGAGCCGACCTCCTGTGCTCAGTGTGAGAGGAGCAGAGAAAATACAGTTAAAATACAGTTTGATGAAATGTTCTTATAGATCTCGAACACTTACTTCACATCACATGTGATATGTGTTAATATAAACCATATTGATACTATATATCATTTTATACAATAATATTGTCTTTTGCACACTCTGTCTACATATTCTCACACTCATAGTATATTATATTATCTATTGTATAGTCAAATACTTATATTCATACCTCTACTATATATCATATCATATTATATCATACTGTTTGTATATTATTTGTATATATAAGTCTATATACACATATTTATACATGTGTACATATTATTATTATTATATTTACTATTATTATATATACTGTTGCTGCAATTATTATTATTACTATATACTGCTTTTATATTGGTATAATTACTATCATATATAAATATATATTATGTTATATTTATATACTATATATACTGTACTATTTTTATATACTGTCTAACAATAACATTACCACTATATCATCAGCACTATTACCATCATCTGCCACTGCACCTTATTTACCTATTTATCTTGTGTTTCTGTTTTTATTCTTTCTACCTCAATACTTTTATTTTATTCTATTGTATTGTATTTTATTGTATTCAAATGTACCGGCTGCTATGACGACTTAATTTCCCTTCGGGGATGAATAATCTCCTAATATCTATCCATCTATCTTATAATAATCTGTAGAGTTTATGTTGCATGTTGAGACTTAAGTTATCACAAATATTTAGAGTTGCTGTTTTTCCTCCACTTTTTTTAAATGTTCTATTAAAAAGTAAATAATATAAATACATATAAAGTTATTCTTGTTAGTATCCATTACAAAAAAACAAGAAAAAATTATCTTGTATTAGTATATACATGTATTCTTGTGTAATTATATGTTTAATACAGTTTACTTAAGGGAAACCCACTAAGAAAATAATTATGACATTAACATGACACAGGTTTAACTCAGTGATAGTAGAGCAGTAGAGTATATTTGTGTGTGTGAGGGGGGGGATTACTCTGTGTGAGGGTATTTCTGGAGGCAGATTGACCTCATGACTCAGCTGCATTATGGGTAATGAGGATTCATTATCTGTGTGAGAGTCACGAGAACAGTAAGGCTCAGATCTACTGATGGGCCCGTGTATCATCTGGAACGGGTCAGGGGGAGTGTATCACCTGGAACGGGTCAGGTTGAGAGTATCACGTGGAACAGGTCAGGATGAGACTATCACTTGGACAGGGTAAGGATGAGTCTATCACCTGGACCGAGTCAGGATGAGTCTATCACCTGAACGGGTCAGGGGGTATCACCTGGACGGGTCAGGGTGAGGGTATCACCTGGAACGGGTAAGGGGGAGTCAATCACCTGGACCGGGTCAGGGTGAGAGTATCACCTGGACGGGTCAGGGGGGAGTGTATCACCTGGATTTATCAACTACTGCACTGGTTTTAAACTGGTTTAAAACTGGTTTTAAATCCAGACTGGTGATGACACACCACCGACCCACATCAGAACTTCCCCTCATCTCTTTCAGGTCAGAGACTAGACAGCGCCATCTACTGAGCGATAAGTGTAACTGCCACAGATACTGTGAATAAACCCGGACAGAAAGTTTTCTGTTTATTTCATTGGTTTGAAAGTTTCACCAACAGAGACATGAAAGTTGTATTATTTCTAACTTCAGCGTCAAGTGTCTCTGTCGTCAAATCATAAAATCACCACATTTACTAAGTCAACATCCGTAATAAACACGTCCAGTCTTTTATTTTGTAGTTTCACATGATATAAATCTTATAAAGCCTTTAAACTTGTAAAACAACTTATTAGAGTGAATTATTGCTTCTAATATTCCAAATTGTTCGTATAAACAATGGGATCTGTCCTGTGACAGAGTACTAGTCATCTTACATCTTACTGTATATATTGTTGTTCTATATTGTTGTTTTTTATATTGTTGTTTTATGTGCAGTGCACCAACCACACCAAGGCAATTTCCTGTATGTGCAAATATACATGGCAAATAAAAAGAATTCTTATAAAGTTGTTATATTAAAAGAATAAAGTCGTAATATTATAAGAACAAAGTAGTAATTTAGAATTGTCTTCTCATCATGTGTTTAAAGCTCTGTTGAACTGTTCAGTTGATCCCGGGCAGATTTAATATTTCACATATTGACACAGACACACACTCAACTCAGGTTTCAACATGCAGCAGGTGCCGGCTGTTAAATTTACTGAACTTCTACTCAACCTCCAAGTGTCTGAGGGGGAGAAGAGCTGGACTCATCTGTGTGTGTGTGTGTGTGTGTGTGTGTGTCTGTGTGTGTGTGTGTGTGTGTGTGTGAGAGAGAGAGAGTTTGAAGCACACACACTTGAGTCAGAGAGTGTGAGAGTGTTGGGTCATGCACTGAGCAGAGTCCCTGGAGCTGTTTAGCAGTTAAGTGGCCCATAATGCATTTAGTGTAAAGTGACTGGATGGGGGGGCGGGGGGGGGGGGGGGGCAGGGGGGTGCTAACACCAGTTGGATTTACTCATTCACTGCAGCTCCACTTCTGCAAAGAGTCACTTTCTGTTTCTCTCAGACTCCATTTCTGTCCGTCCGCCTCCTCCTCGTCTCTGTGTCTCTCATCCTCTTCAGTCTGTCTCACTTCTACCTTCTACCTCTAAAGTGTCCTCCACACGTCCCCTCGCAGAGCGTCTCAGAGACGTGGAGCTCCTGTCTCCCTGTGATGTGTCCTCCACACGTCCCCTCGCAGAGCGGCTCAGAGACATGGAGCTCCTGTCTCCCTGTGATGTGTCTCCACGTCGCCTTAGAGAAACCAGCCGCCCCTCAAACTGGCTGCCCTACATTTCTGAACACACACTCGTCTGTGGTGAATGAGCAGAGACAGACACTGCAGTGCTGTGTGTGTGTGTGTGTGTGTGTCCGTGTGTGTGTGACTCCTTTTCATATATTCTAAGTCACAAGTTGCACATGTTATAACCATGCAATGTGTGTGTGAAGTTGTGTGTGCATGGGCGTGCAGACTACTAATAATAAACCTGTCGTGCACTTTCCTGCATGTGCAGCAGTGCATGTTTGTATGTTTGCATGCACACAGAGCCTGTGTTGTGTATATATGTGTGTGTGTGCACGGTCTGGGCACAGTGTGTGTGTCTGTCTCAGTGTGTGTCTGTCTCAGTGTGTGCTCCAGTACACGTACATCTTATGTAACGCCCAGGCATGTAATAACTCCACTGCGCCTGCTTGCGTGCGTGCGCCCAGTTGTGTGTAGTTGCTTGCCTGTGCATGAGCGTGTGTGTGTGAGCGTGTGTGTGTGAGCGTGTGTGTGTGTGTGTGTGTGTGTGTGTGTGCCAGGCAGACTGCAGTGCTGCAACCAGCTAACTCTGTATCATCATGGACCAAACTCGCCATCTGTGCCTGTGAGCTATAGAAACAGGCTGTCGCACACTGCTACACTTCATCCACACAACATGAGTGTCTCATGGAATCACAGCAGGATAACACTGTGTGTGTGTGTGTGTGTGTGTGTGTGTGTGTGTGTGTGTGTGCACTCATGCATGTTAGAAGAGTGTGTTTTAACCAGTATGCATGTTGTCTTGTCCTCTCCAACCTGTACCTGCTTCTACACATGCACACCTCCCTGCATGTGTGTGTCTCTCAGTGTGTGTGTGTATGTATGTGTGTGTGTGTGTGTGTGTGTGTGTGTGTGTGTGTGTGTGTGTGTGTGTGTGTGTGTGTGTGTGTCTGTCTGAAACTCTCTGGTCTCTCTCTTCCTGTTTGGTCGAGCTGATGGCAACAAGCACAATGACCTCATCGCAGCACTCGGTCATTGGCCTGCAGACCTGGCGCCTCTCAGCCAATCGCTCGCCGCTTCAGTGACGTAGAGCCTCCAGCGGCTGCTCTGATTGGTAGAGGAGGCGGGACTAAAGGCTTTGGAGCACTGTGATTAGCCGAGAGAGGGAAGAGCGCAGGGGAGTCTGGGAGTTGGAGTTCTGTGTGGCTCCTGTTGAAACTCCAGTCAAACCTGTGGCCTGAGCCGAACTGGGAATCTGTCTGTCTCTCTGTCTGTCTCTCTGTCTGTCTCTCTCTCTGTCTGTCTCTCTGTCTGTCTCTCTCTCTGTGTATCTGTGTGTCTCACCTTATATCTCTCCATCTCTCTCTCTATCATTTTGATCTCTATTATATCTGATTATGTTTTTATTCAACTAAAGAAAGTTTCACCGGTTTTATAAGACACTCTCCCTCTCTCTCTTCCCTCTTTCTCTCACACACTTTCCCCCTCTCTCTCTCTTCTCTCTCTCTCTCTCTAACACTTCCCCTCTCCCTCACTTCTCTCTCTCTCACCCTCTCTTCTCTCTCACTTCCCTCTCTCTTTTCTCTCTCTCTCTCTCTCTCTCTCACACTTTCCCTTTCCCTCACTTCTCTCTCTCTCACCCTCTCTTCTCTCTCACTTTCCCTCTCCCTCTCTCTTCTCTCACTCTCTCCTCTCTCTCCCTCCTCCATCTCTCTGTCTCTCTCTCCATCTCCCTCCTCCCTTTCTCTTCTCCCCCCCCCCTCTCTCTCTCTTCGCTCCCTCTCTTCTCCCTCTCTCTTCCCTCACTCTCTCTCTTTCTCCTCTCTCTCCCTTCTCCATCTCTCTGTCTCTCTCTCCATCTCCCTCCTCCCTCCTCTTCTCTCCCCCCTCTCTCTCTTCGCTCCCTCTCTTCTCCCTCTCTCCTCTGTCTCGTTCCCCCTCTCTTCTCTCTCCACTTTTCTCTCTATCTCCCCTCTCGTCTATCTGTCTCTCTCTATCATCTCCCCCCCCCCCCCTTCTCTCCTTCTCCTCCACCCCCCCTCCCCTCTGTCATGTGTGCAGACAAATGAAGGAGGGATGAGAGGAAGAAGGGGGCGGGTCTCAGACGTGCCCGTAGCGGATCCCCATTGGCCGCCGCATCTTCGCTCTCCCAACAGCTGTTCTGTGTTTTCCCACACCGCGATTGGTCGCCGCGGCGCGTCCATCACGCTTACTTTGACGCCCGGCCCCGCCCCCGCCCCTCTTCCTCGCAATCCCATTGGCTACTGTACGCGTTCGTGCGCCCTGATTGGCCGCCCGGGCTGGTTGTCAAGGCTTCGGGGCTTCATTCACCATTTTGCGTCTGTAGTGTAGAACACACAGGGCAGTAGTTTCTCCTCCGGTGTTTTCAAGTTGCTTCGCCGGAGGAAACATGAGCGGACGCCGCCTGGCAGCTGCGTACGCGCGGCCCCCGTGCCCCGTGTGACCCGGCGGACTCACCGGAGGGGAACTATATCCTGGAGGTGAGTAGCGGCTCCGTCCCGCGGCGCCGCGGCGGCTTGTTGTGCTGCTGTCGAGCCGCTCCAGCGCCGCTGCTGACGGGCGGTGTGTCGGCGGTGTGTCGGCGGCGCGGTGCCCGCAGCGGGTCGTGTGGCCCGCGGACTCGAGCGCAGCGCGGATCCGGTGTTTCCCTGCGCGGGGAGAAAAAGGGAGCGGTGCGGCCGGAGCCCGGGAGCCAGCCCCAAACTTTTCCACTAGAAATTAATTCAACGCCATAACTGCCGCTGGACTTCCTGTCATGTCCAACTCCTGTCATCCCTCCTCTTCCTCACACATCCCCCCCTCTCTTGGAGTTAACGTGTATTTCAGGGCCTCCTCCTCCTCTTCCTCCTCTTCCTCCTCCTCCTCCTCACTTCACTTTCTCCCCCTCTCGCGTACAACCGACGACGCGGCGCTTTAGCTCCAAAGTTGCCCGGGGAGCTTCGCCTCTCCTCCCGGACGACTGTCACTCTCGGATGGGCCTCGCCAGCCCACTTTGTCCGCTGTTTGTCGTCGCTCCGTGTCGCGGGACAAACTTCCCCGTGTTCCCGGGGTCATCTCGCCCAGCACCGCGGGGTAGTACCGGAGCTATTACACGGTATCAAGGCCCAGGGTGTCCGCTGAGCCGGTCCTTGCTCCCCCGGTGGCGGCGAGGAGCAGATCCCCCAGCGGCCTTGTGTGTAGTCGAGGCCTCGGCCCTGCTGCTGTGGAGCAGGTCCGGTAGTAATCTACTACGAGGGCTCGACACACACACACGGTTCTATCCAGCTAAACCACAGGTGACGACATCCCCTCCGTAGTTTGCATGTTGAGCTTTGGGCCTCGTTAAGATAAAGTTAGCAGCTGTTATCCACTGTGGATTAGAACTGTGTCAACATGTTGGAGTCGTGCATGTGCAGCCGGGGCCTGTGGATGGGAGCAGGGCAGAGTAGTAACCCTGTTATTCACTCTGAGGAACTGCTGCAGTTTGCAATGGCTCAGAAATATTCAGTTTCAGATTCTCGATCCACTCTGCAGGAGGTTAGGAGATGTTACATCGCTGAGGGAAAGTTTACAGCACTTTGTGTGGTTAGATCAGACAGACAGATGTGTACTTTATTGATCCCAAATTGGAATATTACTGTGTTACAGCAGCATGTCAAGGGCATAGCACATAAAGGGAAGTAGCATTAGTAGTAGTATTATGATATATATGGCAAATATTTGTGCGGAACCTGTAGTTTAGTTTACACGAGGCCTGTGGCGTCATTATCAAGTTAGCACAACTCATACTCTGTGTAGTCATCTTTTGCTTTTCACTTTCTTTTGGCCCAGTTGCGGTGAATAAACAAATATTAATTGAGATGAACCCGATTGATTATATAAAGTAAATTTTGCAGTTCCGTGTTTTTGCGTTATATCACCTCGTTGCTTTACCTGCAGCCGTGTTTACTATGTACTCATGTTGGTCTATAAAGGAGAGTAAACACAGTTCTGCAGTGTAAATATCTCTGAACTTGGTACTTATGTACTATATATAAACCTGATGAGTAGAACGTGCTCTGCTCTGATCCCTGAACGTGGAGCAGGGGCCACTATAGCTCCCATACGGGCATATACATGCTCCATATTTCACAGGGGGGAGTGTGAGTTGCATCAGTTTGTCTTTACGCTGTTATCATTAGGCCCATGACTCTGACACCAGCTGTTGTACACAGTACACTACTGAGTAAACACACGTAGCATACCTCTTTCATGACCAAGTAAGGCCGGCTGCCAAATTATTTTATGGTGGCTGTTCCACGGCTGTCTGTCCTAAATAGGGATTTACATAGGGCACAGTGGTGGCTGTGCAACTCTCATCACATAGGTGTTTGCTGTGTGTGGCCTTGAGACACTCGGCGCTCGTCTGGGTTTCTCTCTGATGTGATGTGGCAGATATTAAAAGGACCTGACTGAGTGAAAGCCTTTCGCAGACAAAACAGGAAGGAAGTAAAAAGGAAAAAGAGACAGAGAGAAAGAGACGGGTGGGAGGACGAATGTAGAAGCAAGGACAGACAGGCAGACATGTGCGTTAGCAGTCAGCCACTGACAAGTAGACATGCCTGCTGGTGGTGGATAGACATCAGTCCAGAGCAGTTTGACAGCGAATATCTCACTTGCAGGTAGAATTCTCTAAAAGATGACAGAGCATATAGGGGATGTGTCGATTCTCCCTCTTATACACATGTTGTTCACATCCCTCCGGTGCTCGTCACTCTGGAGAGTCTTGTATTGGAAGAAATGAGGCCGAGCTCACAGCAGTCAGGACCCGAGGCGAGTCCCAGTGTGCTTTCTGCCGCACAGCAAACAAACCAGTTAAACGACAACAGCTCAACAAGTCCGATAAAAATCAATCTGCTGTACTTTCTACACTGTGAATGGGGGCAGAATGGAGGATATTCTGAATGACTCGGGCTCGTCTGAGAGTGGAACTGAATGACTCTGGTGTGGAATAACAATTATCCCCAACAACTCGTTTGCTTCTCTGGACGACTGCAGCACAAAGAGGATGGAGAACAGATGGAAGGAGAGATGAGGAAGAGAGAGATGAGAGGTAGAAATCAATATAAGAGAGGGAGAGAGAGAGAGAGGAGGAGAGAGAATGCAGACGGGGGGTAAGCATAAACGTGTAATACTAGCAAAGAGAGAGAGAGAGACGGGAGGGAGGGGGGGTAAAGTAACGGGAAGTTAGGTAATGGTCTTCCACAGGAAATGGAGTTTGTAGGGGCGGATTGACTCTGCTTTGAAATACATAGATAAAGGTCGCCACCGAGAGAGAGGGAGAGGGAGAGAGAGAGAGAGAGCGAGAGAGAGAGAGAGAGAAAGAGAGAGAGAGAGAGAGAGAGAGAGAGAGAGAGAGAGAGAGAGAGAGAGAGAGAGAGAGAGAGGGAGGGTTTCAGTTTGTGAGTGAAGAAGGAATTCCCCCGCCTCTACCGCCTCGGCCAAGGAGTAGTGTGTGTGTGTGTGTGAGTGTGTGTGTGTGCGCGCAGAAAGGCTTGTCTGGACAAATTGCTCTTCACTATTTCCATACAGTGTTGTAAGCCTACGTTGTGTTTACCCGACAATATGGTCTCCTGTTTTTATTATGCACCTGGTATGGATGCAGGCCTCGTGAAATGTGAGTAGAGCCTGTTATGTAATGAATTAATGTGTAATGAATTTGTGGATGAGTCACATTCATTACTACTCGAGTACGACGGGGCAGCGTTTAGCAGGGAGGGCATTTCTTAAAATTCCCGTGGAACTGTTTATTACATTGTTAGGATGGCACAAGGTCCCATTGTGCTTTTATCTTGAAGGGCTTTGATGTGGATGTTTTGGCAGATGCTTGATTTGGATGCAGCCTGTCACTTCCCTTGTCACAGCCCAGCAGTTTGTAGCTGTGCTCGTGTGGTGATGAGGCTTTGAATGTGATCGTCACATGAGTAACCCACACACCCTGTTCCCTTTCTTTCAGGGTCTCTGGAATAAAGTGGACGAGTGCGAAGTCGCGCAACAAAGACGAGACGGGATGCGAGAGAGGGGGCTTTGCAGAGGAGGCAAATAGAAACTAGGCAGAGCGAGAGAGGAGCGCCAAGCAAGAGATTCTCGGGAATAAATAAATAAAAAGACTTGTTTGGAAGAAAAGACAAGCTCGATGAAAAGATGAAGCCGATTAAAAAGCAGGGCCGCCGCTCGCCTCCCTCTACCCGGGCCAAAGGGGGCAAGCGTCGCGGAGCGGGGGAGGCCCCAGAAGGAGGAGACAAGAGAGACTCGGATGAGAACAGAGACAGAAGCAGATCCCCACAAAACCAAACGCCCTCCTCCTGTTTCTCTTCTAACTCGCACTCAGATTCCTCTCAGGCAGACCCAATCAGAGAGCGGGACACTGCGGAGGGGGAGGGGCTTCACAGAGAGGGCCCGTCAGAGACGACGGCATTGCTCGCCATAGATTCGGAGAAATCGCTGACGCACTCGGACGATAGATCGGTGCGGTCGGCTGTGAGCGGCAGTAGCCACAGTGACAGTGGTGCTAGCAGTTGTAGTAACAGTAGTACACCGACCGCCAACAACAGCCCAAACCCCGCCTCCAGCCGGAAGACGGCCACCTTCAAGGCCCGTGTTCCCAAGAAGAAGTACACCTCTGAACACTGTTTGTCTACAACTGCTGGTAATCATAGCAACACTGCCTCCAGCACGCCTCCTCTTCTTCATCTGAGCGGCGGCGTCCTTAACCACGGGTCCACGAGTTCAGGAAGTGACGTCGGCATCGCGCACCACGATGGCATCGTTCATAGCAGGAGCCTGCTGGACGACTTCCACAGCAGGACGACGGGAAGGGAGGGGCCTCTGGACAGCTCCCCAGGACCCCCCACTCTGTCACTGGGAGTGGAGAGGCCTGCAGGAGGTGAAGGGGCGAGAGAGGCAGAGCGAGTGTCGCCCCCCCTGCCACGCTGCTCCTCAACAGACACTGCCAGCGAGCACTCGGCTGACCTTGAGGTGGCTGGCGACACACACACCCTCACACAGATGTCTGCACACGCACCATCCAGTCTCCCGGACGCTCTGTCAGACGCTCTGGCCAAAGGGCTGAAGAATCAACGAGTCCTTGCTCGTCAGCTGAGGAGAAGAAGTGACGAGGAGGGAGGAGACGAAAGGAGTTATGAAGGGGGGAGTTCAGAGTTGGTGTTCCGGGCTGGGGTGGTCCGTAAGGTCAGTGGTGAATTTGGAAGCCTGGAGGTGCAACTGAATGGGGAGAAGATGATGTGTCGTTATCCGTATCGGCATGACAGCCCCCCAGGGGTGGTGGACATTATCCAAGATGCCGCCCCGCCTGGTGTCCATCCTATACCTATTGGTACCCGTGTGTGCGTACCGTTTGGCAATGAGGAGGGCAGTGTGGGTCACTGGCAGTTGTACCGAGAAGGTGTGGTGACTCAGATCGACACGCACCCTGCAGTGGCCAACCGATACCGTGTCCTGCTGTCTGAGGGAAAACCTCGCTCTGCGGAGGAGGAGGAAGATGGCACAGTGGCAGCTGCTGCTACCCAGGCAGTGTGGGTCTCCCGGCAAACACTCCGTCTTCTGGTGCCGCCTTGGGACCTGGATTTGCCATCTGTAGGAGGACGAGAGGAAGAAGACAGGGTCAGAGATCAGGAAAGGGAGCGAGAGGACAGGGAGGAGGTGGATGTGGAGCAGGAAGTGTGCCGCTTGAGCCGGGGGATGGCCCCAGGAGTGGGGCCAGTGCTGGGGAGAGGGATTCCCTACCCAGGCATGGTCCCTGTTTCCTCCACATCAGGCCACGGTATTGCCTCCCCAGTTACTCCAGTGTCAGTTCTCAGCCTGGCTCCTGGTCGAGAGTGGGAAATTGAGAATGACTTGGAGAGGGAGAGGGACCTCCAGAGAAAACACGAAAGAGAGATGGAGCGAGAGCGAGAACGAGAAAGGGAGAATGTAAAACAGCAGCAGCACCAACAGCAGCAACATCACCCATACATGCCACTTACCCCTGAAGAAGACATGGAGGTGTCCCACTTCAACATGGTCCCAATGGGGGCGATCATATCTGGAGCCAAAACAATGGCAATTCCCCAACACCGCCACATTGTTTCTAAGCCCCCGCCTGGCTACCTCAATCCCCACTTGTCTGTGGTGCGGGGCATCGGGATCCCCTCCGCCCACCTAGCCTTGAACCCCCACCCTACTCCTTCACCTATCCTGTTAGGCCTTGATCCAGCAGCAGCAGGAGCTATCATTACCACCCCCCAGCTCCCTCCTCTTCCTCCCATCTCCTCTTCCACTGCATCCTCCTCCAGAGTAGAGAAAGCCTCAGTCGGAGGCTCTAACAGTGGAGCAGCAGGTGGTGGATCTGGATCAGGTTCGACTTCCTCCTCCTCTTCCCGCTCCCGCACCCCACTGACAGCTGCCCAGCAAAAGTACAAAAAGGGAGATGTGGTGTGCACGCCAACAGGCATCCGTAAGAAGTTCAATGGAAAGCAGTGGAGGAGACTGTGCTCTCGGGAGGGCTGCTCTAAAGAGTCTCAGCGCAGAGGATACTGCTCCAGACACCTCTCGATGAGGACCAAGGAGATGGAGGCCAGTGGAGGTGGCCGGGAGAGGGGTGGAGCCAGCAGCACCGGGACTTTGACGCCATCTGACCTCCGTCTTGGTGGTGGGAGAGCCAGCTCAGAGTTCGACTGGGACGAGACATCACGGGAAAGCAGTGAGGCCAGCAGCCGTGGAGGAGACTCGCGTCCCCGTCTAGTCCTTCCTTCTCTGCTTCCTCAGGACCTCTCTCGTTTCGACTTTGATGAGTGCGAGGCAGCGAGCATGCTGGTCTCCCTGGGGAGCTCCCGCTCAGGCACACCCTCGTACTCTCCCATCTCCAACCAGTCCCCTTTCTCCCCTACCCCATCGCCCTCACCCTCTCCGCTCTTCGGCTTTCGTCCTGCCAATTTCAGCCCCATTACTGCCCCTTCCTCACTCACCCCACGCCGCCATCGCCATCTTAGTGGCACCAAGATGGGTACACCGGGTGCTGAGCGAGAGCGGCACCTGTCGGGGATCGTGCCCACGTTTCAGACCAACCTCACCTTTACAGTCCCCATGAGCCCCAGCAAAAGAAAGCTCGACAGTCACCCGCCCCCTCCACTGCCTACAGTCCAAGACTACCAGACCAAACCTGAGCATCATCAGCTTGTGGGGATAGCGGGAGGAATGGTGGGAGAGCCACTCCTGGCCCTCAGCCCCGCCGCCTTCAGGGTCCTCTCCCCACTGAGTCAGCCGACAACTCCCTCCTCGCTCTCCTTCCCCCGGTCCCGCAGCGCCACCAGCAGACCACCATCCTCCGCCGCCTCCACACCTCCGCCCATGCTGGTCTCGCCCACTCCTCCCTCCCCACTGCCCCAGGAACCGTCACCACGCCGCATTGTTCCCCTTCGTGATTCCCCAGTCATTGTCCGCAACCCTGATGTCCCCTTGGCCAAGTTCTCTGACGGTCCGTTAGGAAGGAGAGAGAGAAGCACGTCAAGGGAGCACAGCCAGCCCCAGCACACATCCCCCCCCGGCCTGCAGGCGCCTGTTCCCATCAACGGGGCCACCACCAACGGGGCCGTTCTCCTGCGCAGCCCCACACTCGTCCTGGTCACCTCCAGCTCGGTAAGAAAGTCACAACTTCTTGTTGTTTTTTTCGTCTGGCACAACAACATCTTTATGAGGACATTTATCATCCAATCACCCAACTCTATTACTTAAGTGTCAGGGGGTCGGCTTGTCTTGAGCTTAATATTCTTATTTGCGTTATGAGAATGAATGAATACTGAAGTTGCATTTTACTGATTCATAAGGTTTTTATACTTTAAAATGTGGAAGTTATTAAAGTTCTTTACCTTTGTCAGAAACTCAAAATATCCAACTTGTGTGAATGGAGACCCAGACTGACGGCACATTTGATTTTTTATTTTACATTTAGTTGACTATAATTTTTTTAAAGAGAATATACATATTATTCCTATTAATCAGTTCTATTTAATGTCTCCCTCCAGTCCCTGACTCCCGCCACAGTCGGCCACGCGTCCCTCTCCAGCCCCTCCACCCCCGGTTCAATGTCCACCTCATCGGGCTCAGTCCTGTCGTCCTCCAGCTCTGGAGGCAGGGAGAGGGAGAGGAAACCCGAGGGACACCAGGACCCCTCTGGGGGGGCGCTGCCACAGCCGGTAGCCTGTCACCCCACTCCCACTGCCCTGCTGCCACTCATACTGCCAGCCGAGTCGCCTCACCCGGCTCCACGCAAGCAAATCATCATGGGACGCCCAGGGACTGGTAAGGAAGGACGGGGACAGGGGTTGGGACATCATCCTGCCTTTGTGGCTTTGACCTTTGTTCCCGTCAGATACAAAGTCTGCTGAGCTACAGTTCTGCTGCTTTAGAGTAGGAAGGGATGAGCTCTGCCTTATGTGCTCCGGCTTAGTGCCTCTCACTTTCAGTGTCTCTCTCAGGTTACAGGAGTGTCATCAGAGTGCTATGGCTATGACTCATGTACACTCTACTATTGTTTGCCAGCCGTGTAAGAAAAGCACAAGTTCCCCTCCTATCAGCTTCTGTTTATTGAGCTACACAGTTATCCCGTGTGTTTTATTTTAAAGTATTATATAAGTAGTTGAGATATATTCTGTTGCTTTGGGCTGCGCACTCGGTTGTTTTCTAAGAAATGCTAATTTCTTCAGCGAGTTGGATAAATGCGCTCATGAAATCCGCCGCTGTGAACTCAGGGTGAAGGCAACTGCATTCATCAGGTTATAGTTACAGAGACAAAGGAAGAGCCACAGGTAAACAAGATATAAACTGTAGAAGAGGCTGTTGGACATCCAGGGACATTGTGTGCCCCTTGCTTCAGTCTACTTCAGGGCCTGCATGTACATTTCGGTGTTTTATGGAAGTTTAGTCTGTTTTATTGTCTCAGTTTATAAGAATCAGAATCCCTGTGAACCTCCGAGGGAGCACAGTGTTGTGTGAGGGATGAAAAGGGACCTGGTGAGATTCTGTGCCTCTGCTTTCTAAAGCGTCTATTCAGGCAAAAATCTGTTGTGAAAATATTTTGCCAGCTTTGCGTGCACAGCGCTGCGTGTTGGGAAACGTCCGCTGAGAAGAAGAGGTGTCCGGGTTCACCACATACTGTGTGCTTGTTTCCATGCCAACCTTGTGATATTACAGTATGGCCAAACTCAGAAATGTTACTTTGAATATATGAATAAGGAAGATGGTTCCATTTAAAATGCAGGACTTCTCTTTGTTGGGGCGTTGTGATGCAACTCTTTCTAGAGCTGAAAAGTGAGAGTGTAAGAAATGTGCTGGAGTCCGTGCAGAGAGATATTCAAAAAAATCATCAAACAGAATCATCGATATATACAAAACACTTATATTATAATAAACATGTGTACACTCAGGAAACTAATGTTCACAGCTGCAGAATTCTGTTTAGATAAATGACAGTTTGAGAATATAATAATCTTTGCTCTCTTAATTTTAATATAACTATCTCATAACCAACTTCTCATCAAATAATAATTTCTTGAAAATGAAATGTCTTGGCAGTGAAAAACAGTGAGGATCAGAAAAAGCTGTAATTCATCCGCCGCCGCCGCCTCGACCTGCTGCTCACTGTGTAGTTTGTGTGAGATGTGTGTAGCTACTCAGTGCCTGTGTGTGTGTGTTTTGTGTGTGTGTTTTGTGTGTGTGCGTGTGTGAGACAGAGATAAAGGGCGTTCCACTGAAACTTTAAAAGGTTGAGAATATTGACATGTCTAGACATGTAAGACTTAGAGCACGAGTACAGAGGGCAACAAGGACGTTAACACCTCATCCCCCACCCACCCACACACACACACACACACACACACACTACACACAAACACACCCACGCCCTCATTTCTGCGTCCCAGACAATCAGCTGCCTCAGACAGGGCATGGAGGTCCAGCTCCATGTGAACGAGCTTCGTCTCTCGGCAGCAGGAGCAGTAATCGTATTGCCGGCGTGTTGTCATGGCTACACCGTTTCCACCGGTGGAATTAGCGGTGAGGCGTTCGAGAGCCGAGCTGATTAGAGACGCACACTTTTACTCCTCTCTCCCTCTCACAGCCCTCACACTGCCGCCAGCAGCCACCTGCCTCTGAAGCGTAGCGTTTCCCCGACACCATACATTTTTTAACAACACCTCGAGCCACAGCGGGCCCAGGAACACACACACACACACACACACACACACGGGCAGAGAGCAGCGTCGGCCCCCGGGGGTTAGATCCCTCCCAAATATAGAGCGGCTCAAGTGCAGCTGCATTAGATTCGTTACTGCTGTCTTTGAACGCATCTCAGCGTTCAGCGAGGAAAAGATCCTGATGTCCCACGTCGCTGCACGGCTCAGGAGCTTCCTTAATGGTTTCACACACAGGAGGAGTTATTCCGAAACTTCCCCAGTGGTAGTAATGTGTTGTCCTAAGTTGAGTGGATATCTACAGTTGAGTTGCATCTTTTTCCCACTTTAAAACACGAAGATGCTCGACCCGTCAGGTGCATGTGTTCATCACCCACCAGCAGAGGAAGATGAACACCTCAGGAGTGTTTCTCTCTTTGATATTCTTCACAACTTACTCCTGTCGGTGCTCTTCACTGGAATATTCATGCCTCGCCTCCTCGGGGGTGTCGGCAGGTCTGTCTTGAAAGTTGGGAGAATCACAAGTCGTATTATTTAAACACCTTAAAGGAGGATTTAATAATCCCTTAAGAAAGACATCGTGTTTCTCTTTTCATCTTCAGCCCGTCGATGGTGTTCAAACACGTTGGTTAATTTTTTGAAACATCATCTCCAGTTCCATTCCTAAACTTTCAATTTAACCAAAATAACAGGTGTGAAAGGCGCCTCGGACCACAGACCACAAAAATGTAGTCTAACAAAAAGAGCTGGTGTCAGATTCAGATTTAACTGAATCCTGGTTTGGTTTGTTTGCAGCGTGATAACACATTTTGAGACGCCATTAAACATTATAACAGGGAAACGAACCCATGTTGGTGATGACATCAGGACGTATGTATGTCAGACAAAACTCTTTAGTGCCCTAGTGCCCTAAGTTACTATGTGAACCCAGAACTAACCAGATCAAATGGAAACAATGGAACAAAGACACAAAGCTTGGTTCAGAGCTCCAGGTGTGAAAAGTACGGTAATAATCAAAATGCACAATCTCAACAAAAAAAAAAGGGTTTACTATTGCTGATGTGTTTTTGAGCCAGCCATTAAATCCCTCAAAGATACATACAGGACCAGTTGTGGGTTTAACACTGAGACACGTCATCAGTTCTATTCCTGGTCTCGTCCACCTAGAGAAAGACGCCTCTCTGTGTGTGGAGCGCTGGAATCACCCTCACTTCCTCAGCTGAGGCTGCTCATGCAAACAGCAGCATTTACTGTGCAAAGGTCACACAGTGCGGTGATAGAAGTCATGTGTCACCAGATCAGCATTTTGAACAGATCTTAGTCACTGGTGTGTACAACCAAACCAGCAGCAGCTGCAGAGCATCACGGACGTATTTACATTTCCCTCCGTGTCCAACTCAGCAGTATCTGGATCTCCATTTTAAATGAGCCAGCGAATGGTTGGCTATATATAGAGCCTTTTAATACTTTATTATAAACTTATCCAGGGAAACAGAAACTGGACGTTTCAGCGCCGCAGCTGCAGAGTTCAGATCCAGTTTATTTCCACCGAGATGAAACTGTTCAAGCCTCAGATTGTCGGGGATGAAATCTTCATTGTGAAACTCAGAATCAGACTAAATTCTAGTTTGTGAATATGGTCTTTACAAATGAAATACATCAGTCAGGAAGTGCCACTGCACCGTGAAGGACTTCCCAAAGTAGACAATACAGTGTCCATTGCTGTAATTGTATCTGTGCTTATACTTGTACACTTGTTTGTAGGAAGTTGTAGGATTAGTATAAGTACTCTGGCTTTAAATGGTTCCCACTGCAGAGACAGTCCAGTTCAGAGTCCGAAGCTCGGCAGCAGCAGGTCTAGACAGCGACTGGTCTTCATTCTGGAACCCGTGTGAATATAATACTGGTTCCCTCATCACATCTCCCTCCCCATGACCCCGCGACTGGTATTATCCTGAGGGAGGGTCTGTGTGCTCTGTGACAGAAAACACAACTCCATCCAGAGTCTCTGGACCTTCCTCTGAACGCACAGTGTGTGGCGGTCATGTACGTCTCACGGGCGGACCACCGGGCGGACCACCGGGCGGACCACCGGGCGGACCACCGGGCGGACCACCGGGCGGACCACCGGGCCCGGTACTGAGGTGGATGCACACGGTGACGTTTCTCTTTTCTCTCTCCTCTCTCTCCCTCACGTTCCCACAGTTTGGACCAACGTGGAGCCTCGGTCGGTGCCAGTGTTCCCCTGGCATTCGCTCGTCCCTTTCCTGGAGCCCAGCCAATCAGGAGCGGCCGCCCAGCCCGCCGACGGCCAACCGCTTGTCAATCAGAGCAAAGGTAGCAACTGACCCCTGTTCTCTGGACATGACATCACGACACACAGACGACTGATTCAGTATATATATATATATTTATATTTTACTCTGTATTATAAATAAATATTTCCCACAGTAAAATCCACACAGTGTGTTGTTGCTGTTTCTGAATTCACGACGGCCAAAACACTCACTCTACGAACCAGCAGCCAAATCATTGTTTCCCAAAACATTTGCACAGTCAGTGTAAATATAATATCAGTCAAATAATTTATATAAAACTATTAATGGACTTATTTCTTATTTTGATAAAGTTTTGACTGGTGGGAACATCAAATAATCTAAAAACTAATTTGAGGACTGAAGTTTCTTTTCCAAACAGCTTCATCTTATTTTAGGTCTTTGATTTTTATGAGTTGTAGATTGTTTTAATTATTAAAGATCATAATAGTGACATTTTTTTTTGTTTTGGCATGTCAGCATCAGATGAATCAGTATTTTGGGGAAATGACTAAAAGGATCAAATTCTTCATCTCAGACTCACACGATTCATCTCAGATCAGAACAGACGTCTCAATTCTCCGTCTTCTGTGATCTGTGTAATCCCAGTAAGAGAAAGAATCTAAACAGCGACAGTTACCTGTAATAACAATATCTAAATCTTGTATTTAATAGGTTTAAAGACCAAATACTGTCGTGTACAGAGGAAACATTTCCTTTAAATGTGGATTCATTTGTACCTCGGATGAAATGTTCTTTTACTACTGCAACACATTATAGCACAGATGTATTCAGAGCTAATCACACCTCCCACAGTCACTTGGCCAGAATAGAGCTGCATGTAGGGCAACCCTGTGTTTCGCGCCTTTACACACACCACACAATGTCATCAGGCTTTTCACTAACCGGCAAATGAATGGCTGTTATTTTCCAGAGCCTCGTTGTGCCGTCGCCCTGGTGAGTGACGGACGTGCCGGCCCTCCGGTCCTGGAGAGGGGATCTCCGTCACGCCCTCCGCCGACCAATGACAATCCTCCTACAGACAGAGGCGGGGCTGACAGCGAGACAGAGAGTGACACCGATGACCCGTAAGTGCATCGTCCAGGTGTGGTCGAGGGCCAGAGCTCATGAAGGGGCCTTTCTGTAAACTTCATCTCTTGCTCATTGAAGTTTTTATCTTTTATTGTGTTGTTTATCAAAGTCTCACTGGGCTGCAGACGTCCAGTTGAATCAAGGAAGAAGAGAAAAGATTGAATTTAAACTCAGGTGGGGAGTAGAGAGAGTTTAGAGGGTTGCCCACAGGTAACTGTTCATAGAGATCAGCCAAAATGTCGTCTGGATATTGAGATTGAGGTGTTGTTGTCTTGCAAGTGCAGTTATTTATATCTTCATATTATTAACATACATTAACAAATCAGTGACTTATTGAGTGGGATGTCACCTGGTCCGTTTATTTTGTAGCATAGATGTCCTTCGAGGTTCAATAAAGTATCCGTCTATTTAGATAATTATTCTAAATTCATCAACTTCTTTTAATCTAAAGTCTGAATATTTTCCTGTTCATATGTAAACTATTTTTTGCAAAGAAATTGATAAATTATATTTCACGTATGTAGAACCATGGAGAAGCAACAAAACAAAACAAAGTCCTAAGTTAAACTTCTGTGCTTTAAAAACTTGTTTCAGTGCCACTTCTGAACTCATATTGAGCAAATGCTTCCTCCATGTTGTTTGCTTCCTCTCTGCGACTCTGGTGATGACTCAGTAGAAAGCCGATAGTAACTGTAGAATATATCCACCGCCCTTTCGTCTCTTCAGTTTGAATCAGTCGCGTTGACAAACTCTCAGGGACCCGGCACTGGGAAACAGGTGCTTTTGAAATCCGCCTCTGTCACTGGAATCTCGAAAAGAAACAACCAACAATGAGGAGCAGCCACTTGTGCTCCAGCTGCTGTGTCTGGCAGCAGATGTTCGCTCTGTGCTTTGCTCGGTCGCTGCGTCTGGGCTGCTGCTCTTTCAGAGTGACTCAGACGGCTGCGTGGCTGTCTGGCTTGTAGTGTGGTTTTGAATGTTTCAGGGTCGCCGTGCTCACAAAGGCCGCTGAGATAAACGCTTCGGCAATCTCCTAATGCTGCAGCAGTGGCTCCACCTGTTATCTGCCCACGTCCCTGTGCAGAGACACAGATGCACGGTGTTAAAAAAGTGAAGTCAACACATTTAAAAAGAGTTGAGGTCGGTTTGTTGTCGTTGTGAGAAGACAACCCCTCTAACTCCTGGTTTTCAGTTTTTTAAGGGCCTTAAAAACACTTAAAATATTGCTCTCTAAAATATTAAATAGGTTTAGGAAGGTCGTTATTATATCAATATTAATTTAAGCCACTTCGGTCCTTTTCCCTCTTGTAGCTTTCCCGAAAGTTCCTCAGAAAAGAATCTCCCTTCATTTCCCATCTCTCATGGAGTCTCAGTTTCACTTCTTCTTTGTGTGTGTGTGTTGTGCGCAGGTTCTCCCCGGGTGTGGCCAACGATGCAGCGCCCTCCTCTGGCCCCATGAAGAGACGCACACAGTCCCTCAGCGCCCTGCCCAAGGACGCAGACAGGAAGGTCAGTCCATACACACAAAAGGGACAATTATATTATATTGCTTATTAAAAATCTTTAGAACCATTCACGATGAATTACTTTCTTCTGAACCCCAACCAGAGGGAGAAGGACCACATCCGCCGCCCCATGAACGCCTTCATGATCTTCAGTAAACGCCACCGGGCCCTGGTGCACCAGCGACATCCCAACCAGGACAACCGGACGGTCAGCAAGATCCTGGGGGAGTGGTGGTACGCGCTGGGGCCCAACGAGAAGCAGCAGTACCACGACCTGGCCTTCCAGGTAGACACACACAATCTATTTAATCTCTACCGTTTATCATTCAGGGTTAAACTCCAGTGTAGTGAATAGTTTCATGAAGATATGTTAAGCAGCAGTTGCAGGGTGTCTGGAGGAAGCAGATAAAAAAGGGTTTTATTCGAGGCCTCGGAGGGGGGCGGAGCTACAGCAGCTCACAGTGCATGATCAGAAACTAGAGAAGGATGGTGTGTCGTCCTCCAGGTGAAGGAGGCCCACTTCAGAGCTCATCCAGACTGGAAGTGGTGCAACAAGGACCGCAGGAAGTCCCTGTCCGAGGGCCGCGGGGCCCCGAAGGAGCCGCGGGAGAGGAGCATGTCCGACAGTATAGGTGAGTCGATTAAGTGATGTGTTTAATTCCTCATTTTGTGCGTTTTTATGTCCTGCGATGACTTTAAAAGACTTTAAGCATTATGGATCTATAAACTATGGCAGCCATTTTCTGTTGCATTTCACACAGCAATAAGCTGAAACCTCAAGAGTGAGGACATTACAAACAAGCGCTGGAGAGGACTTCATGATTCCAAGTTTTTATTGATTCACTCCGAGATGATTCACCGAGTTATTTTCATCTCAAGAGTCTTTCTTCTGTGTCTCCTGCAGATCCGCTCTCCGAGGCCCAGACGGTGGAGGGGAAGGGAGCAGGCCCGGGCTGGCCGGGGGGGGTCGGAGCGTCGAGGGGGGCTGTTCGCGGGGCAACCACCCCGTCCCAGGGCCTTCTCCCACAGTGCCGTGCACACCCTGGAGCAGAGCGAGGGAGACCTGGAGAAGGTACGAGCTCGTTAATCAGTAGCTCCGAGGCGGCGGGGGGGGCCCTGGAGACTGGAGAATGTGTGATCTGTCAGAAAAACAGCCGTGTTATTCAATCAGTGCGTGGATCAGGATCCCTGTGACCTGACAAGTAGGAAAGTAAAGATTGTTCAGTTTCATTTGAGTATTTTTTAAGCCAAAAAGGCACCCGAGAGAACAAAGTTAAAGAAATAAAAATGCACACAATAAAAGCAGCAGACTAAAGTAATAATAGGGGGGGGGGGGGGGCGGTGCCTGTGTGTGTATAGGAGCGCCCACGCAGCGAAATGTGTGCTGATGCGCGAGTGTATTCACAGACGGCAGACGTGTGTCCTTCACAGCGGTTGTGTTGAACTCTACCACTGAACGCTCGCCGGGCTCTTTGTGTGAGGGCCCGAGCGGCTGCTGCTGAAAACCCACTGAAGCCTCTGGGGGGGAGCTCGGCCTCCGACTTCAAAGGTTTCACCTTCTACTTCCCTCAGAGTCTTTGAAGGTTTGAAAACTGCGTTAATCACAAAGGAGGAGGTCTGCATGTGAGCTCTTTTGTTTGAAGGCGTATGTTTGATGCCAGTGGCAAAGCCGTATATATATATATATACAGCGTGCATGCTTTGATAATAGCTGTATTACTTCTGTCTGATGTGTTCTTCTTCTGAACTTCAGGCTTTTTCTTTCTTAGTTTTGAGTTATAATCAGTGTCCTACTGAAAATATGTTGTCTGCTTCAGCTGCCTCGGTGTAATACAACATTTCTTAAGCTATAACTCAAACTGCTGGGATTCATCAACACACATGAAGCTGTCGATCACTTCAGTGATTCTCTAGTTCGGGGTTCGAGGAGCTGACAAAATAAAACAATAAAACAGATCCAGTTATATTTAGGATTAGTCAGTTTTAATAAGAGGATATTATTTGTTAGAGCGCTCATGAAAAGTAAAGTTTAAGATTTGTGTAAGTCCAATGGACAGCGAGTTTCAAAAAGTGGAGGCTCTGATTAGAAAAGACTCGGCTAGCCTTTGTTAGCTAGACTCCTTCTGCAGGTCTGAGTCCTCGAGAGGGTCGATACCGGGTCAATAACTCTGAACGGAGCAATAAAACGTTAATATTCATATCAAATCAAACAGGAAGCCGGTGTTGGGAGCAGAATGAAGCTCAATCTGCCATTTTCTGTTCAAACCCGTCCAATGAACAAGCCCAACCCGAACCCAACGGATGTAAAACAATCAGCTCAGGCATCGTGTCTGGACCCGAGCATCATTTCAAAATAGTTGTCCTAACGCAGGCGAACCCGACAGGTACCAACCTGCTCAGGTCGGGATCCACACTCCGACTTTTTTGCAAATCGGCAATTGACAAAAAAACGACTTTGTTTCTGCAGGAGGACGGAGCGAGTTTGTTCCAGGGCCGACGCCCACCTCTGTCCCTGTACCACAGCAGAGTCAGCGAGGACATGACCAGCGATGAAGAGCGCATGGTCATCTGCGAGGGGGATGATGATGTCATGGGTGAGTTAGACACTCAGCAGGGAGGCAATGTTTCATAACCACAGGGTGATGGTTCCAGTTTCCACAGAGACGTCTGTGGGTCAACTCCAGCCGTCCTGAGTCATCTGGTGACCCCGGACCCCGGATGACTCAGAGCTTCACCCCTGTCCACTTGTTTGTTTGTTTCTCGGCCGGACTTATTAAAATGTATTGAACAGATTTCCACATAACTTGGTGGAAGGCACATGAACCAAGAAAGAACTTGAATTTTGGCTTGGATACAGTCAAAGGGGCGGATCCAGGGATTTTATTTTTACTTTCGTTAACAGATATTTCCCAGGGAATAACTCATGGATCTTTATTTAGGGGACTGATATCTTATATGAGTGTGTAAGAGCTGGTGCAACTTGATAGAATATAATCTATGAGCTTTAGTGAGTCTCATTTTTGTTGTTTGCTTGATGGGGACACTTGCAGTTTGAAGGCAGCCCTGCAGATTTGCTGGGTCAGAGTGGATTGCAAATGAAATCCCTCATTAACTCCCATTTGTTAATATATGTAAAATAAATATTCATCATCTGTGTCTCGTCCTCAGAGGATTCGTGTGCCGAAGGCTCCATCGACCTGAAGTGTAAAGAGAGAGTAACAGACAGCGACGAGGACGAGCCAGACGGACAGGTGATCATCTCATAACTACAGTTAATGTTCACCCTCCTCTTCATGATATTAATACAGGAGATATTAATGGAAATGTTGAAATTGATGATCAGATGATAACGATATTCATGGAGCTTGACTTGTGGTTAAGTTCAGTTTAGTGTAGTTTTTGTCTTATCAGTGTTTTTCTATATGTAAGGCAGGTGATACACTTTCTCCAGAGTTTCTTTAAGTTGAGGAAGAGAAAAACTTTACATGGAAACTTTCCCAGCTTTGATCTCTCCCTCTCTTCATCTCTCTCTTCCCTCCAGCATGGCTTCCAGCCAGTGCCCCGCTCCTCTCTCCCCTCCTCCTCTCCCTCCATCCCTCCCGCCGACTCCTCCTCATCCAAAGGGAGCGGAGCAGGAGGCGCTGACGATGGGTCTGACAGGAAGCGAAAGAGAGGCACAGACGGAGGAGAGGAGGGGAGCGAGGGAGGAACCAAGAGAGAGGAAACGGAAGCCGGTGGAGGAGAGGGAGGTGGAGCCTCCTCTCTGTCCATCACACTCTCTACCCCCAGCACCCAACCTCCCGTCACCCTGGCCCAGCAGGGGGTGACCCAGGTCTTCGGAACCGTCCGCATTGCTCCCACTGTGGTGACCAACGTGGTACGACCCATAACCAGCACGCCCATCCCCATCGCCAGCAAGCCAATGGAAGGAGCCATCACCCTCAGCGCCCTCCCCCAAGACAAGAAAGCCACTCTCCTCATTGGAGGAGGCGGACCTCCGCAGTTGCCAATCACCGCAGGGGGTGGGTACCTGTCCTCATCCTCCCCTCCTGGTCCCGTCAGTGTCACGCCTGTAGGGGGCAGCAGCCTGGTCACTAGCATAGTTCTGGGAGGGTCATTTCCTGCTGCCCACCCAGTGCAGGTCGTCACCCCACAACCCAGCGCTGCGTTCTCCTCCCTCACGCCTCCCTCTGGCTCCCAGCCGCTAACGCAGGTCCAGTTCATCCTGCCCACCGAGAACCCTTCCTCCCCTCAACTCACCCAGCAGCAAATCCTCTCCCTGTCCACCAATGGCACCCTGGCCAATGGCGTGCACTCAGGGGCGGGAGTCAGAGCCAGCCCCGGGATCAGAGGTGAGCCAGAGACCCACGATTGGCTGAAATAGAACGAAAGAGTCAGATTTTTGTTCTAAGTATTTTCACTGGTCCAATGAAAACTTAAGATAAAATCTCTGTGTGATTTTCCTTCTTGCTTTAGTTCCCTTCACTCGCTTCTTGTTAATCGTCTCCGCGGGAAGCTCTGAAAATAGATTTGATTGGCTTACATAAACCAGAGATAAATGATTGACAGCAGAAACACTACTGTTACGAGTGTGAGTGCCTGCCGCTCGCCCACGCCTCCATCACTCTCTCCTCATGCGAGTCAGAAGCAACAGAAAATCGTTCCACCTTGTTATCAGCGATGAGTCTCGTGTCCCCTCTCAGCTTGTCTCCACCCCCCCCCCCCCCCCCCCCCCCCGCCACGTCTTCACGTGTTGTCCTCACCTTGCCTCGATTCATCTGTTCCTCACGCTGAGTGATTTAATTATCTCTCTCTCTCTCTCTCTCTCTCTCTCTCTCTCTCTCTCCTTCTCTCTCTCTCTCTCTCTCTCTCTCTCTCTCTCTCTCTCTCTCTCTCCTTCTCTCTCTCTCCTTCTCTCTCATTAGTCCAAACCCAGTCACCGGGCCTGCAGAGCAAGATGTTGGTTCCCATGGAAACAGGGAGAAGAGGGTCTACTCCTCCTCATCCTCCCTCCGTCTCCCTGGTGGCTCCGCCTCTTCCTGTGCAGAACGGCTCCGCGACAGGAAACAAGGTACGGATGTTTCGAGGTAGAAAGTGTTGAAGAAGGTGTCGATGGCGTTTGATGGCAGACGAGGAGTTCAGGTTGTCGGAATCTCAGGAACAACTCGAGGGAGATTCTTCAAAATATGTACAAGTCACAGATGAACCAAATGATTGACATGGTCAAAGGTCAAAGGTCAAGGTCACGGTGGCTTCAAAAAACACATTTCTCTCTTAAACAATTTGTCTCTTGGACTCAAAGATGAACTGATTCGATTTAGTGGTGGAATAATGCTGACTTATAAACCTTAATGGGTAATAATTTCACATTAATAACTTCTGTCTCATTTCTCTGATTAAATGTTTAAATATGTCCAAAAGATCAATCGATAACGATACCAGTTTGTTCCTGTTTCTTTTGGATCTCTTTAACTTGTCCTGAACACGTTAACATATGAGTTCAGATGTTACTTTGTAAGATTGTGTCGCTGGTACAACATGTTCTTGTTGTACTTTGAGGTTGTTGTGTTAATTATATTTTTAACCCCCCATAGATCATCCAAATTGCTCCCATGCCGGTGGTCCAGACCAACGTTCACCCCAGTGGTGCAGCAGCAGTGCATCCTGGGAACACCTTTCCTGTAACCGTTGCATCGGTGGTGGCTCCTGGTGCGGCATCCCCACAGACCGTCCTCCTGACCCCCCCCCCCACCAGGTCACGAACACAGGCCTCACACCTGATATACAACAACACAATCACACTTTTATTTTACTTAAATGTATAAATGTTTATCTTTTTGTATCGTATCGGTGTTCTCGCTCAACGAGGCATAAAACTAAAGCACTTTTGACATTTTATGATTTCTAATATTCTCATGTTGACACTTCAGGATCACATATGTCCAGTCTGGACCAGGAGTCACCACAGCGACGCCCCAACAGGCCACACCCTCTCCAGGCCCTGCGTACCTGCCGTCACCTTTAGCGACTCTGGGCTTCGCCACCATCGCCCCTGTCGGCCCAACCCTGGTTCAGCCAATCGTTGGTCCGCCGCCTCTGCTGGCCCCGCCCCCGAACTGTCAGCCACAGATCCCCCCCGACCCGACCACGACAGCCGCTGGTCGTCAGGTAAAGACGAAGGAAGGACTTTACAGAAATGTTTTAAAAGTGCGGAGGTTTGTGGCTATGAATAAAATTTGAAAAACTGAAATATCAAAAAGATGTTAATGGTGTAAGAAATTCAATCCACTCCAAAGTCGTTAAGGACCAATGGTGGACTTGAATGTTAATGACATCACTGCTGTCTTCTTTCAGGTTTCACTTTTGATGAATTTCTCTATTCAGAATTAATAAACCTAATTTAACAGCCTGAGTTCAAACAGTGTTTCACCAGCAGTGAATGAATTAATCAAAACTCCTCAATTTCAATGAAGAGTGCACGTTAAGTAAGTGATTGTATTAAGGCCGTCACACACACACACACACACACACACACACAAACACAGCTCTGGAATCAGTAGGTGCTGGATTCATCAATCTGGTATTGATGAGTCTCCACTACTTTAGCTCGGAGACATTAGGGGAATTACTGTAAACAAACACATGAGTCTATTGGCAGCAGCTCCTGGCCTCTGTGCTGCATTTTAAATCTTATCTATAACGTTGTTAAACTGCCAAGTTTTGATTTAACGAAGCAGGATCCATTTTTTTTAGTCCGGCAGGAATAAACAGAGAAATCAAATGTTCTCATGTCAGTTTTTACTGTTAATTCAGTGATGTCACCTCTGAACCTTCCTTTTCCTGCTCTTTTAAAACAAACACTGCTTATAACACTGATTGTTTATAAAGATGGACGACATGATAGCTCCCAAAAGTGAAGCCAAAGCATCTTGATCAAACCCCACCTCCTCCATGTTAGTGTAGAGGACACAGACCAGCATAAAAAGTCAATTTTCATGTTAAATACATTTTTTCTCAAAGATGGTTTCTGTCATTTTATGGCTTCATTTCTGAATAGTAGGTCTGTCTTATGATGTTTCTGTTTTAAATCTTCTTCATCAGGTACTCACTGCCATCTACCCTGCACCGCCTGTCCCACTGGCTGCCGGTATGGTCTCTGTGACCGCTGTGCTGCCCACACTGGGAGCGTCCGCCGCCCAGGATGTCCCGAACCCTGCCTCTCCATCGGACACAGGGGGGCAGGGCTCAGCGTCGGCTACCCCTCAGCCGAGCGTGGGGGTGGAGGTGAAGGTGGAGGTGAAGAGGGAGAGTCCACTGGATCCTCAGATGGAGGAGGGAGGGCAGGCGATGTCAGTGGCCTCCTGTATGAGCCGTGACGTAACAGGTAAATTCACCACGGGTTTACCAGGTCGGTTTTAATATTTCAGAGGTCAGGGTTTCCTGTGGTTTTGTTTGATTTATCCAACTTCCTCCTGTAATAAAGCTCCGTGTCTGAAGCCATCCTACACCTGAGTGGATGAAAGCAGCACTTTCTTTACTGCTATTAGTCTTCACTTGAAATTTTCAAGACTATATTTTCTCTTTCCATTTGAAATTTTTCCAAAATCAGCAATTTGAGGGTTTGGTTTTGTGCTTTTTGCATCAAATTCTGACATCATCTCCGTGTGTTCCAGTGAAAAAAGAGGAGGACATCGAGGGTCTCTACATCAAAGAGGAAATAGTGAGAGAAGACAGACGAGGCGACGAGGATGAGGAGCACGAGAGAGGGATGAAGGAGAGCAGTGAAAAGAGGAGAGGCCATGAGACGGACAGGGAGGACCACAGCTTGGGCAACAGCAGCAAAGAGGTGAGGAAAGCTGGATATCTGCTCTATCCCAGAACTTTGTCTCATCAAACCCCACAGATCTTAAAAGTTCTGTGGTAACAGTTCGAGGTCAGATGTTTTTTTTTATACTAAGTTGTTTTGTGGCCTTAGAACGTCTGTGAACCTCGATCTAGAAAATGTTCAGAGAAACTGTCCCAGACATTTGTGTTCTCAAATGTCTGCATGCATGTGTAAAGGAATCTTAAATATAGTTTAAACTGTACATGAGACTTTTATCATACTTCTCTTTCTCTCACACTTTCTTTCCAGGTTGGGCCTCGTTCTCCTCCTCCACTTTCCTCAGGTCTGGACCCCCCTCCCCCTCCAGCTGCAGAACGAGAGCCCCCCTCCTCCTCTAAGAAGACCAAGTTCCGACCCCCGCCGCTCAAGAAGACACCCGACTCTCTGGAGAAGTAAGTGGGACGATGCGATCCTGGCTTTGGTGTCGGAAGGAACCTTTGAGAATTTACTAAATGTGATGACACTTGAGCCACTGGTATTTTCCCATCTGTGTCACTGGGAGAGCACATAGCTCCACCAAGGCTAGTGCCCTATCTCGCCATGTTAAAGAAAGTTCTTCCCGTATATCCCCATCCACTCTAAATGTAATGTGTTCCTTCTTGGATCATGTTCCCACCCCTCCACAAACTTTCATGGAAATGAGTTTGGTAGTTTCTGGGCAATCCTGCTGATAGTCAAACAGACGGCAGTGGAAACGTAATGTCCTCTGGCACTGGTATCAATACAAATCAGCTCTTCTCATTCTCAGCAATTCCGACTGTGAAAGGATCTTTTGCCAAAGCCAAACAAACACGTGTGCCAGGTCCGTCTGGCTCTCGGCTCGATGTAAGACCATGTTCCCTGTATTTTAACAGTTTGTATTTTCTCAAGCTGAGAGAGTTCAGAGGACGTGAAGCAGCTTGAAGATGAGACGGGACTCAGTTTACTCCACACTGATTTTCATGCATCGTGGGATTTGGTTCCATTTTTAATCTCCAACTTTATAAATCACTTGTGGAAACTCTGTGTTTACTGAATGTGAGTGGGCAGAGTCCTCGACCTTGCTGTTCTTTATTTAGAGAGTATGAGAGTGGTGGGGAAGCCGCGGAGCAGAGAAAGCCCCTAAGGCTCCAGGAATGTGAGAACCTTGAGAGGACGTCCCTCGATGGTTTAACCTCCTCCTTACTGGGCGAGGAACTGATGTGGCTGCTGGGGTTTGTGCGTGCAGGGTCTTGTCGGAGACGTACTTCGAGGAGCGATTCGCTGAACTTCCAGAGTTTAATCCAGAGGAGGTCCTTCCCTCGCCCACCCTGCAGAGCCTGGCCACCTCGCCCAGAGCCATCCTGGGAAGCTACCGCAGGAAGAGACGCAACTCCACCGGTGAGATACTGGAGAGTGGGAGAGGAGGAGACAAGTGACCTATGATGCACAGACATTGTTATATACTGTCCATCTGGATCTTCACTCATGTCCTCTCTCACCGTGTTTCCCTCTTTCCTCCCCTCCTCCTCTGTATTCCCTTTCTCCATCACTCACATGTCTCTAGATCTGGAGCCGGCAGCAGAGGAACCCTGCTCCCCGCGGAGGAAGACTCGCCGTCTGTCCAGCTGCAGCTCGGAGCCCAACACGCCGAAGAGCGCCGCCAAGTGTGAGGGAGAGATCTTCACCTTCGACAGAGCAGGTGACACGTCTACAACAGGTTTCAGATCTGGAGCTTCAGCTGAAGAAACAGGAGATTATGACAGTGCTGTGACAACCTCTTGTATTCCACCAGGCACGGAGGGAGAGGATCTGTTAGGAGACTTTGAGCGGGTTCCCTACTCGTCTCTGCGCAGAACTCTGGATCAGCGGCGGGCTCTGGTCATGCAGCTGTTTAAGGAACATGGCTTCTTTCCATCAGGTAGGTCACGTGTAGACGGGGGAGACTCTTCTCATCTCTTCTCATCTCTTTATTATATACCAACCCACTGTCCATCCCTTTACTGGTTAAACTAGCCCCATGCACAGACTTTACCACTACATATTCTTATATATTTAGATTTTTATATATATATGTTTTTCTGCTGTTTTTATATATATATATATTTTATATTTTATTGTACTTTCCACTCCAGCAGCACAAGAACACTTTCCTACTGGACACTGACACAATCACATCATTGCATTCCATTCCTGTATCTGTAAATATGTTCTCCGTATGTGATTTATGTGATTTATGTATGTCAGTGAAGTGTACAAGCTACTGGATGATCTGAATTTCCCACGGGATTAATAAAGTATCCATCTATTCATCTATCTATCATGATGAGATCGACTTAGTGAAGCAGCGGATTAATCTTTGACTTGAATTACACTGAAAAGGCAAATATCTGTTTACAGAGATAACAAATCTGTAGCAGGGGCATCTTCTCCTCTTTAACACTTAATATCATGAAGTTTGAATCCCTCTCCTTGTTTCCCTTCTCCTTCTCTTCTCCACTGCAGCTCAGGCTACCGCCGCCTTCCAGGCGCGCTACTCAGACACGTTCCCCACCAAGGTGTGTCTGCAGCTGAAGATCCGCGAGGTGCGTCAGAAGATCATGCAGACGGCCACGCCCGGGACCTTCGAGCTCGGGGGGTCGGCCGACGTCTACCCCTCCCCGTCCCACAGCTCCTCTTTCAATCAATCAGCCCGGGAGGACGGAGGGGCGGAGCAGCAGGGAGACAGGAGCCGGAGCCCCGAGGAGCCGAAAAGCGAAGGATCATAAGCTGGAGAGGATGACAAAGAGAAAGATTCAAGGAGGATAAGAAGAAGAGAGAGAGAGAGAAGTGTGTCATCCCCACAGAATGTTGTTGGAAGTGTTGAACCAGTACTAAGGAGGACTCCAGCAGGACCTGTTCTACTGGCACTAATCTCCACCAGACCTGGGCAGAAGGACATTTGAACATGGTCTCAAAGATTCAAACTCCTCAAGGTGCGCTTGATGTGACTAATCAGACAAAACAAGCCTCAACAAACGGGCGAGTCGACTTCTTCTCGTTGAGAGTTTCTCCCCCGAAGTATCCAGAGTATTTTCAGTTAACACTTTTGCCCAGGTCTGATCTCTGCACATTTGTACAGTAGTTTGACACAAACTCTGTGGTACACACTCTCTATCTCTCTGGCACACACAAACCCTGATAATCTCCAGCATACACACAAACACACACACACACACACACATCCTTACCAAATCAGACTGTTACTCTTGGTCAGCGATCCCCAGGCGCCGCCACCAAGGACCATGACACACAAAGGCACTTTGTCATTTATCGTGCAGATGCAGTTTGCTGTTGCCAGCCAGCCAGCCAGCCCTCAGATGCCATTGACTCGACCTCCTTCTCGCCCTTCCACTCCTCAGCACAGTGGTCGGGACGCAAACACAACCCCAACGACCTCCACCGGTATTCCACAGCCCCTCGATGCTGCAGGACAGACAGCGCACACGTACACACACAGCACACACACGTACACACACAGCACACACACAGCACACACACGTACTCGCGCAGACACACACACACGGACACGGACACACCTGTGCAGCGTAAGCACTCGTACACACAGACATAGTCAACCCTGGTCTGACCAAGCCATCGGCCTGCACAGTTTTTAGTGATTGTAGTGAGAAGAGAAACTGAAAGCATGACATCTGTTCGCTCCTGTAAAACAAAGAGAAGGCAGGAGCCTGGATGTAGTGTGACCAATCTTTGCACCTTCAGTTATTGCCATTTTGAAAGACTGAGTCCTCATTGGCGGGAGCTGATTATTATATGTCTGTATATCTGTTGGGGTCCCCTCCCCATAAAAACCATAAAGAGATTATGTAAAGAGACTATTGGTTGTGAGGCTTTGAAGATTCAACGTTAAGTTCGACACTGACCGGCTCCGGACCGAGCCCCGAGGAAACCGAGAGGAAGAAGAAAACTGGATGACGTTCATCGGACGAAAGATTCTGGCAGTAGGAAGACAGATACTAGTAATAATAGTTAATAAGGACAACAACAACAACAACAACAACAACAAGACAAGCGTACCAACAGAGAGAAAAAGAAGAATTTGAACCAAACTTCTGTGAATCTCCTCGTGGATAATATGATGTTGCTTTCTCTCGTTATTGTTGCTGTGGAAATAACCAGTTTTACCGTGGCCTGTTTTTCTCTCGTGGCTCTCTTGTGTTTCTTCTCCAGCATAAAAGAAAATCGTACAAAAAAAAAGGAACTCTGGACAAAAGAAGTGGACAGAATCAGTGTGTGGGCCCTCGACTTTTAATCGTACCTGGGGTGGTTCTCCCCCCCCCTCCCCGCTACCCCCCCTGCCCCACAATTTCTCACCAGACATAGAAGTGGGGGGGAGCAGGGGGCGTTTGTCGTTTTGTAAAACGTTGAAATCAGGTGTTTGCACAATTTGTGCGGCCCTCATCGTCTGGGACCGCCGTAAGTTAAATCAGGAAAGTATTGTTTTTAGAGATTGTTTTAGTAGAAAAAAAATAATAACCTTGTTCCGTATGTTATCAACCACCTTTCTCCTCCCCCCCGTCCCTCAGTCCACTCCTCTGATCCCCCCCCCCCCCTCTCCTCCTCCCCCGTGTCCCTCAACCCCCTCAAGTGTTGGTAGAAAGTGCCCTTAAGCACTGGTCCCGGGTCAAGCGCTATGTAGCTCAGGATGGTTCTGGTTAGGGTTAGTTCAGGGAAAGCAGATCCTAGACCAGCCCTGGAGGGCAGTCTCTGGAGCCCTCCCCTCCTCCCCCCTCTTCTCGACACTTTATCCTTTCCCATCAAATGGTGCAATAGGACATTTTATTTTTTTCATGGAAATGGGTGGGTTACTCTGTTTTTTGGGGGGGGGGAGGCTCTGTGCCATAGATATTAAATCCAGTGCAGTCAGTCAGTGAGAGGAATGAGCTGTTGTGATACTATCTTTAACTATGGTATAAAAGAAAACAAAAAAGAATCACACGATTATTGTTATTGTTGAAGAGATAGAGAGTATAACTTACTAAAAGTCAAAGACAATTTTTAAATAGCACTTTTTGGCTCTTTGCTTCCTCAGTGAAGAGTGGGGGTAGTTATTATAATGGGTATCTCTTTTATTTCTCTGTATACAGTTGGATGTGTGAAAAAAATATATATACCGGTATTTCTATATATGTGCATTTAGGTCTGTGTTTGGGTGTGTGTGTATGTTTTGGCACATGCAGGTAGCGTGTTAACACAACCAACCTTTTTTCGTTCACCACACAGCAACATTATCAATAGTATATTTTTCATTGTATTCTACATTCTATATTCTACTCTAGAGACAGTATTTTTATAGTCACCACGACTATTTTGTCCGTCATCTTGACTGTTATCAAACCCAGTTGATTCAGGATATATATGAAATATATATTCAGGATATAAAATATATAAATATATATATATATAAACAAAATACAGGTAATAGAAGACTATCAACTCACATCTCTTTGGAGTTAGGGCTGTAAAGTGTCCATCTGCATGCATGTGCAATTACATGCACGCGCGCACGCACCCACACAGACATATGTGCATACACACACATGTATGCGTGTACAATGTATGATTGTGCTTAAAAATAAACTGTCCTTACTTTGGAGAAGGAATTTTAGGATGAGCGAGGTGAGTGTTATCTCATAAGCAGGCATGTTGACCATGTGCAATATTTCTAAACAACAAAAAAAAACTAAATATTGAAAATATTAAAGATCTAACACAATGTCTGGTGTCGGTTTGTCTATTTCACACGTCTTAGCATCACATGTTTGTCTTGTCTCAAACACGGGGCCAGGGTTGCATCTCTAGTTTGACTTTGCTCTCTCCAAAATCATAATGCAAGAGACGAGAGAGACGAGCGAAGGCAACTTTATTATTTCACAAACAACTTTATCTGTATCCTATTGGACAGAATCTATAGAGGTCACCACCTCGACCACCGGCCCCAGATCCCTGGAACATACAGTGTGTTCTTTTCCATCAGGCCTTTATCAAGCATCTCAGTGTGGAGGGAGCTCATTGGATTAGCGTGAGCCTTTCAGATTCAGGCCCTATTGGGTGAGAGGTGGGTTGAGGTAAGGGGACCTCATGGAAGAACTTCACGTACTGGCAGAGACACAGGAGGTGGCGGTGACCCGGCTCATTGTGCCTTGTTTACTCAAGACATAACATTGCATCACTGATTCAATAGAATATGATAACAGAGAAATTCCAGGTTTCAGGGAAATCAAGTTGTAAAATTGAATGGTGTTCGCAAAAAGGTTAATCTGACACGTGTCAGTCATGATACTTTAAAATAAGGGTTAAATCCCTTTTTGAATTATTATAGTCTATCTAAAGTAATAATACTCAGGTCTTAAAATAAGACTAGAAGCTTATTTATGTACCAGCGCCTCTTCTGATGTAAAAAATAATCTATGATAAGATCAAATTCAAGTTTAAATTTTTTTTTTTATTGAAATAAATATATTTTGTACCTTTTTATTATTGCAATAACATTTATATCAGATAAATAGATTTTTCATCGGCGTACATCCACTGACAATTAATATTGCAGTTGTTATTCTAGTGCATTGTTATTGTTAATGTCATTATAATTTTGCAAACATCTAAAGAAGTAACAGTCAGGTTTTAAAATAAGATTAAAAACTAATTAAATGTATTTTTTATTATCTTAATTAGATATATTAATACATTATTGTTTTCCTCGGCCTACATCCACTGAGCAGTCATTCTACATTTGTAGTTCTTGGGCTTTGAGGAAGCCGGAGCAGCCAAGCTGAGCCTCGCCTCGCTGGACTTCATCTCCCAGGAGGCATTGCGCGCGCTCTGTTTCTAGGTGTCTAGCAACAGTCCAGACAGCCGGCGGCAGCGGGAGCGGTGATCCTCGGCGTCTCTTCCCACGATTTGTCCGCCGCTGGGAGCTCTCGGTTAATGGTCGCCGCGCTGAACATAGTGAGGAATCAACCCTGAGCCCTGCGCAGAGAAATGAGCGGCAGCGGGCGGCCCAGGACCAGCTCGTTTGCTGAGCCGCCAGGTGTTCCGGGAGCCGCCGCCGCGTCCGCCGCCGGATCAGCCGCTGCCGTGGGGAGCAGCACAGGAAAGTCCGGGGTCCCGCAGGCCTCCGGCACCAGCTCGTCGGGATGCTCGAACCTGAAGCTCGCTCGTAAGTTTCCCACCGACCGCCGCTTCTCCACCGGAGCTCATCCAACGTGTACCAATCCCCCCCAGCGCCATTTCCCCCTTATAAACACACCGGGTCGTAATGTGTGCCTCAACCCGGAGGAAGACGTCCTCGCGCCCGTGTGGACGCTAACCAGCTCGCTAGCATGCTAACTAGCCAGCATGCTAACGCCAGCCACTTGTTTTGCAGGCTGTGTTGTCAGACTCCAGTCCGACCGGAGGGTGTTTCCCCCTCACATGATGTTTAACGACCCCCCGGTCCCCACCAGAACCCGCCATCACCTCCATTAACCTCACGTTTAATCTGATTTATTGACGTTTCAGCACCAGGTCGATATATCTGTGTTTTCTCGCTGCGAGGGAGCAGTTCATCGGGCTCTGTTGTGTCTTTGTGACACAAGACTGACACACTTCAACTTGTAGCGGGTGTTGTTGAAGGGGGGGGGGGGGCTGTTGTCCTCCATCAGTCGGCCTGGCCTCGGTAGGGGGGGGGTCGGGATGGAGAGTTGCCCCCTCACCAAGGTCACCTGTGGGGCAAAGGCTCAGCAGCAGGTGGCCCGACGCCTGGAGGATGCGAGGGATGCGCAATCTGCAGGAACGCCAAGGAGAAGCTTTCTGTGGGGACATGGTGGACGTGTGGCTTATCCTCACCGCTGTGTGCATGCGTGTTAATCCAAACCTTATCATCCATTAGCAGGAGGCAGAGTGTGGCTTTAATATGAGACTCTGGATGGGAGGTCATCCCCAGTTCAAAGCTGGGAGAACCTGGTTCCCTCTGCCCCCCCTCTGCAGAAACAGCAGCCGCAGCGTCCACACCGCCTCCGGGCTCCTGAAGCTCAAATGTCGCCTTCGGCTGTTCCAGATACTCGTATGGATGATTGATGGATCCGTTGTCAGGTCCTGGAACCGTTGAGGCTATTTCAAGAGGCCGGCTCAACCTATTTTAAACAGAATTCTGCCCGAGAGAATGATGAGTACCTTTTAATTCGGACATGGAGCGTTAAGGATGTAGAAATGGTCGTAGGTAGCTCCAACTCCAGTCTATCAGTTTGTAATTAAGTGTCCTGATACTTAACTGGTGGGAGGGCACTGGGACGTGTGAGCATTCCTCCTGAGTGATCCAGTATCCTGTCACCAGTGGCCGGTCTGTGCTTTGAATGAATCAATGCGCCGATTAAGAAAGATTTTACCCATTTGGACAAACAGGGGAATAATCATGAGGTGGTCGGTGTTGATTTTTTTGGTCGTGGCCACAAACAAATCCAGTAGATGATTGATTCCGCGGTCCAGGGCGTCAGCACTTTAACGATAATCAGTTTCAGCCAAAGGGAAATGGATCTGGAAATAGTGACGACTTCTGTAAATCAGACATTCCCCCCCCCCCACCCACTGCCCATTGTAATGGCCATGTCTGCTGTCACAGCGTCCGAGCAGTTGTTCCATTATTCACTGTGTGTGGAGCAGCTCCAGAGTCTGTCTCTGTGCCACTCAGCTGCAGGAGAGATGCTCATATTCACACACTTCACACTATAGCAACACGGTTTCATGTCCCTCCCATGGAACAGTCGCTGGGTAATGATTCATGCTTTTCTCATTGGGAAATTCAACAGAGACAGAAATGATAAAACATAATCATGTGATCAGCGACAGGGTTTTGTTCACAGCTCATTTCCACACTAGCTGACAGATATAACCATGATGCTCTGTGAACATGTTTCTGTTGTAAAGTGTCAGGAGAGAACTTTATCTTCTAGATAAATAGATACTCAATGGAAACCTACAGACTTTCCCCCTATGGAGCAGATGTCCTGGTTAGTCATGGGAAGATCTTGCTGCATTAAACTGCATATTAATAAGCTAAACTTCAACTAACTGCCTCTCGGAAACTTTGGGAAAGTATCCGGACTTCAGTGCAGGTCTGAGAGCAGCTGATGATACATTATTTACCTCCGGCAAGTCTCAAGCTTTTGAAAGTTTATTTTCCCGACTGTAAAAAACGAAGCAGGAAGAGAGCTCTGATATCTCCGGCCTTGCAGACCGATGCGTCCGGGTGGCACGAACGAATACTGCAAAGACCTGTCCTGCCTTTAAACTGGAGCCCAGTGTGTGTTTGTGTGTTTGTTTGTGTGTCCAGAGGATGAACCCAGTCACTGAGGCGGAGAAATCCCTCACACGGTCACTCTACAGGTCTCACATTCTCAGCTGTAACAGATATCTCCAGCATGTCATTGGATGTCCAGGACACTTTAGTGACTGAGGACAGTTTAGTGTGTGTGTGTGTGTGTGTGTGTGTGTGTGTGTGTGTGTGTGTGTGTGTGTGTGTGTGTGTGTGTGTGTGTGTGTGTGTGTGTGTGTGTGTGTGTGTGTGTGTGTGTGTGTGTGTGTGTGTGTGTGTGTGTGTGTGTGTACGTGCAAAGGCACCAGGACATACAGTGCCTGCTGTGAGACGGCTATAAGAATAAGTGCATTGTGTTGTTTGGTAAACAAAGCAGAAAGTATGTGGACATGCTCAGGCTGACAATGACACAGCACGAGGACAACTACATGTTAAAGGGCTGCTCCATTACTTATTCAAACCCTGATCAGCAGAGGAACTTTTAATTCCCATCGACTCCATCGCCTCTCTCTCACTATTTCATCGTTACATCTCAAATAAATGATTTAAAAGCTGCACAGAAAAAAATCTTATTTTACCTGCTATGTGTGACAGAATAATCTTTTTATAAAACAATAATTAGTATAATTGTATCATCTGCACTTCAGCATGCAGACTGGAGGATGCAGGGATCAGACCACCGACCTTCTGCTTAGTGGACGACCCGCTCTACCTCTTGAGCCACAGCAGCCCAGCTGAAGTAAACACTAAATTCGTAAATTGCTATTCTGGTTTGATTCAGAGCGTCGCTGCAGGATAATATGAGAGAATAATCCTCTTAAAGAAAACCTGTCACAACTTAAAACAGTTCATCAGGACAAAGAAAGTGTCTCTGGCCTATTTCTGGATTCCTTCCCAGTTTAATTAGTCACAGTGTCTAGAAGATGAACTCCTGTCTTTCCCTTCTGCTTCCTTGGAGGCTTTTTGTGAAGTTGACATCCGTTCACTGGGCTGCCATTAACCCAAATATTCCACTGGCCAGCGGAGAGGAGGCCCAGGAGTGATGGTCGGCTGCAGTGAGTGTCCTGGGTTGGATGTCGGGGGGGGGGGGGGGGGGGGCGTGTGAGAGGAGAAGAGCCAGAGGGACAACAGCCAACTTTAATCCATCTTATCACGTTTTAACACAATAAAGCTGATATGACACAACTCAAGTGTTGGACGTAAAGGAGATGAAAAACAATCGCCTTGTTCTCACTCGTGTTACACGATGAAGAGATGAAACTTTATGATCATGTTGCTTGACCTCGTTATAATCCTGTTATAATCCTCGTCCTCTAGGAGACAGCGGCAAGGTGACGACGGTGGTGGCCACACCGGGTCAGGGACCGGACCGCCCACTGGAGGTCTCTTACACTGACATCAAGGTGAGCAGCTTAACACCAGGACCTTCACAGTGCTGCTGTATTAACCTCAGCCACTGGATCCCTGATTATCATGAGATATTATGACTTTGGAAGGTGAATCTACTTTCTGTTCATGATTCGTCACTTTTCCCTCTCCTGGTCCTCGTCCTGCAGGTGATTGGAAACGGGTCGTTTGGTGTGGTGTACCAGGCTCGGCTCATCGACAGCCAGGAGATGGTGGCCATCAAGAAGGTTCTGCAGGACAAGAGGTTCAAGGTGAAAACGCCTGTGATGTTATTTCTCCACATATTTTCTTTTCTGTAGCAAATTATCTGTGTAAGGTTTTCTCTGTCACTTTGTTGATTTGTGTTTCACGTGCGTTTGCAGAATCGTGAACTTCAGATCATGAGGAAACTGGATCACTGCAACATCGTCCGACTACGTTACTTCTTCTACTCCAGTGGCGAGAAGGTTCGTCAGCTCGTTCTGTTTTTATACATAACACAGATTTGATCTGATAATACAAATCTCTGACTATTCACCATGTTTCTCAATCTTAACTCATAGTTTTACTGTAATTAGGACATTTTTGTTACACAGGAAATGATATATGCATGTACTGCACATAAAAAGGTAAGATTGCTCATGTGCAGCGTAAATCGAAATAGGGAAGCAGTCCATTTCTCTGACTCACAAATATAGTTACAGTTCTGACTCGGTTAAATTCCTGGAAACATGTTCATTATTCATTATTTCACCAGTTCATAATTCGGTTTGTGAAAGTCTCACTGTCACTGAGAGATGATCAGCAGTGATTTCACAGCTGCTCTCAGACGAGCTCTGAGTTCCTATCTGAAAACAGCTTGACTGCATCTCTCTCTCTCTCTCTCTCTCTCTCTCTCTCTCTCTCTCTCTCTCTCTCTCTCTCTCTGTGTCCCTCTCTCTCTCTCTCTCTCTCTCTCTGTCTCTCTGTCTCTCTCTTTCTCTCTGTCTCTCTCTTTTTGTTGAACGCTGTCCAGAAAGATGAAGTGTACCTCAACCTGGTGCTGGACTTTGTCCCTGAGACGGTCTACAGGGTTGCCCGGCATTTCAACAAGGCCAAGAGCATCATTCCTATCATATATGTGAAGGTAACATTTTTCATTCACTGATGTTGAAAGTACTCTGACAGTTTTGTGAGGAAAGTACATATATACACTGATCAAGGTTAATCTTGAATTAAGCAAATTGAAAAGCAAAGCAAAGCATCATATATCATATAATCATAAAGCTGTTGATTATATGATATTATAATCCCCCCCCCCCCGCCCCCCGCAGGTCTACATGTACCAGTTGTTTCGCAGCCTGGCTTACATCCATTCCCAGGGAGTGTGTCACAGAGACATCAAGCCCCAGAACCTGCTCGTGGACCCGGAGACTGCCATCCTCAAGCTGTGCGACTTCGGCAGGTGAGTTCTGGTGAATGGTTCCAGTTACTGTGGAACTTTAACTATGAATAACTGCCCCCCCCCCCCCAACAATCCTTCCCCCTGTTCACCACCTGACCGACCCCTGCACTCTGCTCCGTGAACCTTTTGTCGTTGTGTAATGTGATTTCTTGTGTGTCTCCCCAGCGCCAAGCAGCTGGTGCGCGGTGAACCCAACGTGTCGTATATCTGCTCACGGTATTATCGGGCCCCGGAGCTAATTTTCGGGGCCACAGACTACACGGCAAACATTGATATCTGGTCAGCAGGCTGCGTCCTCGCGGAGCTGCTGCTCGGACAGCCCATATTCCCCGGGGACAGCGGAGTGGACCAACTGGTAGAGATCATCAAGGTGTGTGTGTGTGTTTTTTGTGTTTCTCAGGTGTGTGTTGTTCATAGTCTCTGTGTATTGGTTGTGTATTGTGTCATATCGCAGAGCAGTGTGAAGAGATTTTTTTCGGTCGCGCTCAGATGTGATTTCTAGATTTGGTTTAGACTATAACAGACTATAACTACTGACAGTAGTGTTTCCAGCACTGACATGAATCAAGGCTGCTGATATAACCGTTCTCCCCTAACCGTTGATTTTCAGGTTCTGGGAACACCGACACGGGAACAGATCCGAGAGATGAACCCGAACTACACAGAGTTCAAGTTCCCTCAGATTAAAGCTCATCCATGGACCAAGGTAAAGAGAAGCCTGAGGATGAAACACACATGGAGTGAATAAGACAGATTCCATTTATTAGAATTGAGAAAATCTGAGAGCACAGAGAACATGTAACTGAATCTTTCAGTATCAATTAGTCTTCTGATAATATTCTGGATTAATTGTTTAGTATAGAAAATGTCAGACGATAGACAAGCAGATATTCAGCCTGACTTTTATTCCTCACATTGTATGAGACACATTTTATAAAGATGCATTTTTATGTTAATGAACTCTACAAAAGTAGAAATGTTTGCGTACCTGCACACCCACTGTAACAATCTACATATTAGTAATTGCCCCCAAAAGAGAACTGATCTGAAAGTGACAGATTGTGACTCCGGTCGTTCAGAACAAAAGAAAGAAAGAAAGAAAGAGAGAAAGAGCCTGTGGACGTGTAGTCGCCCACTCAGACAGTTTAAATCTGCTGAAGTGCTTTAACGTTATTCTTCTGAAAGTCGATTAACCTCGACAGGAAACAACGTAGAACCACCACAAGGAGCTCGAGAACATTTACTACAGAGAGGAGAGTTTTGTTTTTATCTTATGTGTGAATAATGTGTCATGAAGTCATGTCGACCTTCAGAAGATAGAAAACAGTTTGTGTTAATCATTATTATCTGTTGCTTCACACCAGAGATTCAGAAGATTATTAACCGGTCTGAATATTTAGATTCCTTCATCACCGACACAGAACTGTGCATTGAGGCTGTCAATCGTTGATTTGTAATCGTACCTTTTTGAGGCTGTTTCACTTTAAACCCAAACCCCCCCCCCTCCTGGTTCTTCAGGTGTTTAAACCGCGCACCCCCCCGGAGGCCATCGCCCTGTGCTCCCGGCTGCTGGAGTACACACCGGCCTCACGCTTCTCCCCGCTCGAGGCCTGCTCGCACGCCTTCTTCGACGAGCTGCGCCAGCCCAACACGCGGCTGCCCAGCGGCCGGGAGCTGCCCATGCTCTTCAACTTCAGCACCACAGGTACACAAACACACACAGACTCATTCAGGATTCAGGGATGTAGTCGAGTTACAGCACAACACAAATCAGGAACAACACCGTGGAGCTGCTGTGTCTACGTTGCTCATTGTTTACGTTGTTCATAATGAAAAGTGAGATTTCTGTTGTGGATGAATTGTCTTCGCCACATGTTGAGCTAAACAATAAGGTTGTGTTTCTTGGTTTTGCTTGTTGGGCTGAGCTGTGACCCCCCCCCCCCCCCCGAGGAGCTGCAGTGAACACAACACACACACTATCCTTTTGTCCAGCAACACAATGACTCACCATTTAATAGAACCTCTCCTCTTCTCCTCTGCAGAGCTGTCAATCCAGCCCCAGCTCAACTCGACCCTCATCCCTCCTCACGCCCGCTCGCACACAGCTGCTTCCGCCCACGGTGGGAAACTCACCATCACCTCACCATCATGTCTTAATATCACTGGTGTTATCACTGGGAGCGACTCTGATCTCGATTGTTATTCAAAATGAATTTCGCTGCAGTGATTTAAACATCATTTATAGTTATTCAACCACATGAGTCATCATACTCTGTCACTTATATGTTCAATGTGTTTTTATGTTTTGGAGGATTCATTCACAATTTACTTTCTCCTCTTTCAGACGGCACCGGTTCAGATTCATCTCAACACAGCTCAGTACCAGGATCTCTTAACAGCATCTGAAGCCGCTTCTCACCTGCCTGCCTCCTGTCAGCCACACACACACTCACACACCTACACACACACACACACACACACACACACACTACAGCTTTCCTCTGTGCTGCTTGCTCTCCTCTTAGATGATCTGTTTTTGTACAGTCCACACGTTGAACAAGCTCGTAGTTCTGTAGTTGCCCAGTTTGAAGCTCCGGCAGGAGATTGTTACACACACACACACACACACACACACAGACACACACACACAGACACACACAGACACACAGAGTCGTCTTGCTGCTGCTCAGGTGGGATGTGAAGGTTCGATACACGGGGCTGGTCCTCTGTTATATAACCTTTTTTTTTTTTTTTTTAAATCACCTTTTATTTCCCGTTTTTCTTCTTTATATCTGTGTTTATTTATTTGACGTATTGAAATGCATCATGTGAGCTCAACACATTTAGTCTCTACAGCTTCTTTTTTTTGTTAAGGTTCCTTCCATGTTTTTAAATCCCTGTTGTTTCCGTGTTGGACTGCAAACGGCCCGGCCACGACTAGAAACGCCCCCAAGTAGGTCATCAGGGTAACGGAGGTTTTTATTTAACTCGGGGCTGGAGAACTGCTGCAGGGACTGAAACACTCAGAAATCCTCCAGCCACATTATTCATATATATATATATATATGTAGAGTATACATGTCTACAGCCTGATGTATAAGCTCAAGTTAGATCTCCAGCTGGTTGACTTCCTGTTGACGAGGCAGCACCAGGGAGCATTTCTCAGTGTTTGGTTGCAGATCTGTTGTATTTGTCTCTGACGTGAATCATGTTCAGTAGCTGTATTTTTAGACTGAACTGGAAATCACCCGACTTTGAGGACCAGCTGTTGCTTCTGTTTTTAATCCTGAACTAAAGAGCGACACGTTCCCGTGGAAAAAAAATTAATAATCCACAAACCCGTCAGCGGTCGTTAGTGGACTCGACGATGGTGCAGTTTTAATTTTCCTCTCCGGGCACATCTACACTCACATATACGGTAATTATGGGTGAAATCAAACCCTAGTTGAGATTCCTCCTCATCTTTTAAACATGATTTTATCTTTAGATCCGTTTCCTCATCAGGAGGGGAGGGGCTGTGCTGAAAACCATAACTTCCAGAGGGAAACTTGTTCTTCACCGATACTAAATGTACTTAGAGCTGTAAGTGTCAGTGGTGAAGGAAGCGTGAATGTGTGGCTCAGCTTAATCACAGTAATATATTCAGATAGAGACTTTTAACCATGAGCAGACAAAGCTGTTTGTTCACTGTTCCACCAAATGATTTGTTGTGCTCAGTGGTTTATTAGATAGAAGTGTAAGTTTCCCTGTTTCTTCAGCTGGAGCCGAACACTGAAGCTTATCTTTAATAATTAAGAAATCCACAGACGGCAACATTGATGCCTCCTAGAGAAATTGTTTGTGCAATTTACCTGCTGAAAGAAATTCAACATTAAACTTCTGCCCATTTTAACCATTCAATAGAAAAATCTGTTTATTCCTTGATTCCTCATTTACAGTAAATCACTGTTGACTGGTTTAGTTCAGGTCACTGAGGTGTAACGTGTCATCTGAGGTTTATTTCACTCAAATTATTAGTATTGAAACTGGAATTCCCCGAGCAGAGGAACAAGAACTCTTAACTCTGGATTAAATGTTTCAGGCGAGTGATGCTTCGTGTGAACTTGACGAGCAGAAGCTTAAAACATTAACTGAGGTTCAGCTGCAGACACGTCATCAGAAATGTTTCATAAACCACATTAATACCAAGCGGGGGGGTTCCTTTATGGTTTGTCGTACTTCTATCTTTCTGAGGACCAGTTCGGAGTTGTTACCACGTTGAGGAGTAGTGTGTGTCTGTCCCACCACGTCCCGAACTGCAGTCTGAGCAGCCGGTGTTGTAGGAGTAGAGCAGTCGAAGCAGATCTCTAGTCAGCAGTGCACTTGAAAGTTTGTAGAATAGTATATTTGATACTATCGTACCATTCCTCCTCCTGCTGTCTGAACTGCAGCCATCTTTGTTTTCAAACCCACTTTCATTCTGTATGCAGAGAGTGGGGAGCTTTTTGTTTTCTTTCTCCTCCCCCCACCCCCTCAGCTGCTTCTGGGTTTCAAACTAGCAACCTGCCGGACTTTGTTTGACCGACTCCTCGGGGTGCGTCACACTCGGAGCCGTCAGATCCTCTGTGGCTGTGAAACGGTGTGAGGACAGAACCCTGTGACCGAGAATCAAACATGGCCGATCCTCCTCCTCCTCTCAGAAGCCAGTCATTCCCTCCACCTACTTTCTGCATCTCTTGTCGCACATGTAAATATCACTGATTTTTAATTTCCCACTTTTTACTTTTTATGACAGAGTTTATATCTTATTTTCCTCATTTTCTCTATGGAGCAGTTCTTAGTTTGTGCATTTCTGTAAATATGTTTTTTTTTCACTATCCAAAATGTAAAAATACTGCAAATAAGAAAAAGAAAAAACAGTCTCCTCCTCGTGTTTGTCGAGGATCTCTCTCTCTCTCTCTCTCTCTCTCTCTCTCTCTCTCTCTCTCTCTCTCTCTCTCTCTCTCTCTCTCTCTCTCTCTCTCTCTCTCTCTCTCTCAGTGAATCTCAGCCTTCCTCCATGTTGCTTCCTCAGTGGGACCAACCCGACTGAATTCATATTGAAAGAGTTCCGTTCCAAATCACTCTCCTCCTCTTTTGGTTGTGAATATTATAATCTAACGTAATAAATTAAATGTAAAGGATCATTCCGACCCTCATCTTTGTTTCTGCATTGTCCTCAAAGTCCCTTTTAACAAGCTGCGGGTCTTTTAGTTTCACAACCGACCCTGAAGTCCCCTGAGAGGAGCTGTGACCTGTGAACCCTGAAGCTGCAGGTTTCTGTGTTTCCCACGTTCTTCTCACTTAGACATCGCGCTGTGACGTCCAGATAGTTCTCGACCCGGGCATCTTGTTATTGTTGTGTGCTCTGTGGCGTTCAGGATCGCTGCTAATAGTCACAAGATGGTAGAAATAAACACGTGCGCTGTGAATGCAGACGGAGGAATCCACTGAAAACCAACAGGTTCAAGTGGAGTGACTTTCACAAAATGTTCTTTTTTTTTTGTTATTAGATTCTCTGAGAAACTTGAGTGATGTCACTGATTCTCCACACGTTGTGTTACTTTGATTTACTCCTTTGCTGTGGTCGTTGGTCTCACTCTGCCCGGATGGACTGATGTGATGGAGGAGGAGGAGGAGGAGAGAGAGAAAGAACCACAAACATGTCTGTCTCTGTTCTGTGTGCGTATGATATGGACTCATTTAATGTAATAAAGTGATGAAACTGTGTTTGGATTGTCTGCTCTCTGTCCCGAGTTCTTTAAAGGTTCAAGAAATTAACTCGATATACTTTTACATGTTTTACAACAAAAGACAGAATGACTTTTCCAATTCGATGTACTGGAGTTCAGCTAAAAAAAGTATTTTAAATTTAGAAAAATATACAAATCTAAACAAACCAGTAGTTTCCAGTCATTTGAACAAAAAGCTTTTATGTGAAATGTTTTTTTCAGAGCACAGATTCACACCAGACTGATATTAATAGTTAATAGTTAATAAACTTATTGTGGTTTCATTTAAATTAACTTTTCAAATTATCTAGAATTAAAACAATATCAAACTTTACAGAAATCATTTGAAATCCCTCTGATCTGCATAGAAACATATTCAAACTAGTTAAACTTCCAGCAGCCGCTACAAGTAGAACTCAGCAGTAAACATATCAACAGGGACTTTTTTTTATTTATTTGTATGTTTCACTTCGGTGTGATTTGAATTAACAGTTAAAGAGTTTAGCTTAATTTACACTTTTTGATTTGAGTAAGACATCAGAACACGTCTGCCACTGACTTGAGATAAGTTACTACAAACCTGAACATTCAAATCCATCCTGGTGAGTCCTGTGTACTTTATTTTAATATTAAAAGCAGAAAGTTTTTCTTTACTCTATTTTGTTTTGATTTATTTAATTTTATATTTTTGATATCTCTGGTCTTGTATTTTAACTTTTAATATGCACTTTTTACACTTGTGTATCTCTGTTATATATATCCATCTGTCTGTCAAGCTTTCCCATTTCATATATCTTTTATATCTATTCCATCTATATATTCTATTTATTCTCTCTCTATATCTATTTATTTTTAGACCCAGTCTCTATCCATCCTGTAGGTGCAGTTCGCCTCCTGTCCGCCCGGGGCGCTGCTCTCCGTCGCCCTCAGTAGTTCTTCCTGCTCGGGGGTTTCCTCCGGATTCAAACACCGACATCCACACGACGCGCAGAGAGAGACGCAGCTCGAAGGTAAAAAGCTCGTTCGTCGCGTTTCTCTTCATTTCTCGAGTCCAGCGGCTCGTTCGTCTGTTAGAAGACCTTCCCCTCTGCCGGAAACGCGTCACTTTACCTTCCTAACAACGTTAAATGTCACCGTAAAGTCGCTCATACGTGATTAGCTCCCGATGCTAACGGTTAGCAAGGCGGCGCCGGCTGATCCGAGGCCTGCTCGGGCCGTGTTGACGTCTCCTAATCGAACCGATCGTTTATTATTCCTGTTAATCGATTATTTAAAATCTCTGAGGCTCCACGTGAGCAGAATCGACCAGTTACAGCCTCACACACACACACACACACTCCCAGACTCCCAGTGAAGTTTAAACACGGGAGCTACTGGTATTTAAAGTATTAAAAACACGTCACTCCTGTTATAACTGCTGTTTATTGTTGTATTTGTTGTAATAATGACGTTTAATGAGTCAATTAATCAAATCCTGGTGTTTTTCCGGGTCCAGTTCGTCAGGTCACGTGTCTGTCAAAGTTCTTCTCTGATGGGTGATGTTTAAATCACTGTGACAGCTGGAACTGTGGCTTCACCAGTTTAATGACACGCTAACAGGAGATTAAACCAGTAGAAGGTTCCTGTGTTGATTCAGCTGAAGCATGAGTTTGTTATTTAATTAGTTAATCAACAGAAAACTACCATTAAAGGGATCCACTCACTGTCTGTGATGTTAAACAGAAACTGGGTTTGTGTTTACATTTTTTTTGACTTTCCACCATTTCTGGACATAGTATAGTTTCAAACAATGTGATTGAAGTCTGTCATCTAAACACGTGTAAATAGATGAGTCTTATATCTCAGGACAGATGAGGTGGGAGCTCTGGGTCCTCGGGTGGTCTCCCAGTGAGAAGTGTTTACAGTGTGTTTAGTTTCCCCCTGCAGGTCACAGCGGAGGGCCATGGCTCGCGGGCACCAGAAGATTCAGTCCCAGCAGAAGAACGCCAAGAAGGCAGCGGAGAAGAAGAAAGGTCAGGCCGCCGACCAGAAGTCTGCGGCTATGGCGGCGCTGATCCACACCTGCCCAGTCTGCCGGGTGAGAACAACACAACACAACACAACACAACATAGTGATAGCAGCCGCACCCACACACCCACACACACACCTTCTCCAGTGACTATACTTCCCCTCTCCACCCCGGCTTGGACTGCCACTCACCCTCCTCCAGCCACTGAACATTTGAACATTCACTGAACATTGGAACATTTGAACATTTGTACATTTGCAATAGTTATATATTTTTTCTACTACTGTATTATCCCACCTATCCCACCTATAGTGTATTCATATTTATATTTATCTTGCTCATAGTGTATTCATCATTCTTATATCATACCTTACCTCTTAATACTGTTCATATTCCACTTATATTTTTCTTACTGTACTTCCTATTTATTTTCATATTCCACTATGCACAATACGCTGCACTTTAACTGCCTTTCTTTTTGCACTTCTGGTTAGATGCTAAACTGCATTTCGTTGTGTATGTACTTGTACTGTGCAATGACAATAAAGTTGAATCTAATCTAATAACACAACACAACCCTAGAGATGGATTTGACTTGACTCCTGAGAGACAAACAGTTTCAGTTCGTCTGTCAGAAATAAAGAATCACACATGACTGAAGCTTCAAATGTCTGTGGTGCGTCAGAATAACAGGTTTAATAAGAAACCTGCAGATTTAAATTAACACTTTAATTTTACACACATACAGAACAAGAAAAACAAAGCTTCAGGTCAAATTAGTTTTATTGAATAACGTATATATTTTTCCCTTCTCCCTTTTAAAGCCTTTCTGTCTTAAGACTCTGTCTCGTGCTCACCTGTCGTTCTTCACGCAGCTGAATCTCTTCACCTGATAAAAGACTAAATCCTTTTCTGCTCTTGTTTCCTCTCAGAGTCAAATGCCCGACCCCAAGACCTTCAAGCAGCACTTTGAGAGCAAACACCCGAAGTGTCCGATGCCTCCGGAGCTGGTCGACGTTCAGGCTTAAGGAGCCGTCGCCTGCAGCCGACCTGAACCCGGGTGAGACCAACTTGTCTCCTGCTGCTCCGCTCGGGAGCTTCTGAATTCAACATCCTCGTCCTTCAGTAGGTTTCTGAACATTGAATTGATCGTTTAAAGCTTCTTACTGAAGAACAACAAACTGGTTCTTACAGATACACGCTGACCACGGACTTGAGCTGCTGCACCCGAAGGATGTGGACGAACACCGGGACCAGTCAGGACTCGTGGACATGGGGACGGATGGAGGGAGGGAGGGACGGAGGGAGGGAGGGAGGGAGGGGAGACGCAGGATGTGTGTATGTGCTGTGTACGTACGTGTGTGTGTTTGCGTGAGAGAAAAACAATAACCAGGGGGCAGTAGTGCACCACCAGCCCACTTTTTTTATATTTATTGTGGACAACTACCTTGCTATTCAGGGGAGGGGGGGGGGGGGGGGGGGGGAGCCGAACCAGCAAGATCTCCTGCTAACACTGAATGAAACTATGTTGTGACTAATGATGTGGAGAGTTGACATGTCTGAAAGAGCTACGGGGGGGGGGGGGAGTACTGGTTGAACAGTTTGTCATCCAGAGGAGTAAATTGGACGTTCCACCTCCACTGTCGATTCCTCCGGCTCATCCACAGTGGACACGTCTCTGCTGGGGACTCAGCTTCAATCGCTTTGATTTGATTAGAACAAACTCACACTTTGTCCCCATCTGGTCTCACAGAGGATTCAAATGTGGTTAATGTCAGAATGTCTCCTGTCCTCTGTGCTGCTGCTCCTCCTCGTGGGTCCTCCCTCGGCAACACCTCACCACAGAACCTCACGTCCCCCGGACTTCAACTCTCATGGTTACTTTCATTCCATTTTCACCAAATTCTTCTACTTATTGCTTCTTTAAGCATCGACCACTTCCTCTGCAATAATCCCATCTTTGATTTGAGGCTCAGCTTCGTTTCTCACTTGCTAACAAACACTCAGAAGTTTCCTCGAGGACCAAACATTTAGATTTGAGTCGCTAACAGTCAAAAGATTCTGTCCCTGTTGTTTCTGCTGATGCTCTCGAGCAGGAAAAGAAACTTCACAATTCGCTTGTCTGTACTTTTTTTTGTCGCCCTTTTAAATAAATCGAACTTGTATTTAATGTGACGGGTCGTCTCAGTTGATTTCGTGGACATTGAAGGAAAGAAGTACTTTATTTAGTTTCTGATTCCACAGGTGAAGATAATGTAAATATCTTTATTCATTGAATACATTTGTAAAATTCTCTTCTTATAGATTCATGTTGAAAACAACAAAAACAAACCAGGCATCACTAACGGCGTGTGGAGCCGTTAAACATCATTTGCCATCTGAGTCACTGAAACCTGTAAAAAACATGTGTGAGAGTTTGTCTCCAGGTGAGGAAGAGGAAGAGGAAGAAGATTCTAATGTTTAATGCAGTTTAACATTTGTGCTTTTAAACGTCCTTCATCATTCAAGCTTTGCTCCAAACAAAGGAGCCGACAGCTTTAGAGTCAAAGATTGAGATTCAGCCACAGGACGGATTGAAAAATAAACATTCTGAACATAAACAAATTTCCTCAGTCTGGAAAATGTGATTTAAAGATTTAAAGCTTTTCAGTAAAAACTCTGTGGGAGACAAAGTGATCCCAGTACAGTGGAACCAGCGTGTCACTGGTTTGAGTTCCCCAGTCATCATAGACACCCGCAGGTCTTCACCACCATGTTTCGATGCTTCTTGAGGATCACGTTGTTGTTGTCGTCGTAGAAGAGGACGGAGATCGGGCTGAGCTTGGTGGGAGCGCAACACGCCTTCGGGACCTCGTCCGGCTTCAGGAGGTGAACCTGCCGGGACAGACACACAACTTTGACACAACCCGTCATCACAACGTGTGTCAGTTTGACTCCATCGTGTTGATCATGAAAGAAGAAAGAAGAAGTTTAACTACACTGTGGTTATATGCCTTCACCAATCAGAGAAGTTTCTATCTACGTCTTTTATCTTTCCAGTTCATGTGACCTTTGAACTCTGACATCTAATCAGTTCATCTTTGAGTGACAAGGAATCAATCTTCTCTTGGGAATCTGACATCCACCGTGACCTCTGACCTCTGACCTCAAGAAGGCCTTGAGGTGATGTCTTCAAACTCAGTACAAACACAAACTGATAAGAGTTTGTTCATGTGTGAACGCAACTTCTTTGTTTCACTTCAGGGGAATATCTTTCTTTTTTAAAGGAACCTCTCATCTGAACAATTCAGTGAATCTGTGAGTTTCAATATAGAATATACAATAGATATAAATTTAGGTATGAGGCAAATTAGCGACATTAGGCATAATGGGGCATAACCTTAATTTAACACATTTTGGTAGGTAGATTATTAGATTGATGCTGCTTTTGCTTGAAATTGAATAACAACATATTTTTTCTGTACAATCATTGCTGTTCCATCATCACAGTATTTCAAATACAGTTTAATACCTCAAAATAACTTTGCTGCACAGTCCGAAGGGGCTAGTATGTATTTTCCACTCCGACCACTAGATGGCGGCAGAGTGCTTCCAATACCTTCCTTGGTATTTGTAGTATTTGTACAATCAGGCACAATTTTCACCTCATTAAGACCGGAATGGGGTTTGAGGCAAATTTGCGACATTCGTCTACAAGGATTTAACTGGTTCTGGAGGTCAAAGGTCGCGGTGGCCTCATAAACCACGTCTCCGGCCTCTTGAATATGAAATCTGAAGTTAACCGGACTGAGAGAAGTCCCCTGAGTCTTCTCCACTCACCACTTGCTGGATGAGTGCGTGGTTGGTGGCGTTCATGCAGGAGCCCAGAGGATAGAAACACTCTCCGTCACAGTAGTAGGCCGAATATCCAGTCGGAGCCAGAACCCAGTCCTGGAATAAAGTTCATGATCAAGAAGCAGGAGGACAGTTAGTTTCTCATCTGTCATTAAACGTGTTAATGAGATGAAGGAAGTTGGATCTGGAGCTGACCTTCCATCCCAGGTCACTGAAGCTGACGTAGAGCTCGTGCTTCTTACACGGCTGACCCCCGCTGTTGGCCGGACTCCGATCTGAAGCAGGAAACACATCCGGTTCAAAGGTCACTGAACTTGTACGGTTTCTATATTTTAATGATTTATGATTAATCATCTTTAAAACATCTGTATTTTCCTGCCAATCACGATCACAATAAAGAAGATTTAACATAAAAGCCTTGAATCACAAAATGATTTCCACATTTCCAGTTCTAAAAACCCTGGAGCCTTACTGTGGATGCTGGGAACCGGGAGGTCGTATTTGGGTTTCTTCCTGCGGGGGTGAGGCTTGACGGCTCGGGGGGGCCGGCACGGGACCTGGCTCTCCCTGAAGAAGGTCACCATGAAGGGCTGCTTGGAGCGGGGGCCCCGGCGGCCCACCAGGCCGATCCAGCCCGCGGACAGGGAGCGGTCTGTGGAGGAGAACTTTCATTAGGTCACACACAGACAGAAGGAGCACGAGTCTGGAGGAGGAGCTGCTCTCACCCTCCTCCGTCTCCACGTACAGGCGGATTCCCAGGTTGCTGCGCGGGTGGAGCAGCCAGTGGTTGGAGGCCGTGGTGACGTCGAAGGCCAGCCAGCCCTCCTGGCCTGCGGGCACCGACTGCATGTCCAGCAGCACCAGCTCCGGCTCCCTGAGCAGAACACAAGCATCACCATCCTTTAACACTGAGAGATGTGAAGAACCTTCACCGGTCACATGATCAACTTCTCATAAGGTGGATTTCCCTCATTGTTTGATTTGAACACAACAATTGAAATCATCCACACACAACTTCATACGTTTATATACTTTGACTTCATCGGGATAAAGATTCACAAATGTTCAAATGGCACTAGAGTTATTTTTTCTACTACTGTATTATCCCACCTATAGTGTATTTATATTTATATATTTATCTAGCTCATAGTGTATTCATCTTTCATATATTATACATTACCTCTTAATACTGTTCATATTCCATTTATATTTCTAACTGTACTTCCTATTTAGTTACATATTCCACTATGCACCATACTCTAGACAATAAAGTTGAATCTAATCTAATAAAGATTCACAAATCATGTTAATCTGATTAGAGGATTATCTTTTAAAAAAATACTTCAAAACATTAAATAAACTCATTTTACACATGTTGATATTCAGCATCTTAGTGTTTTAATATTTCCTAACTAGCGCTAAACCAAGAGGAGCTGGTCCATCCCTGAAGAGAGGACATGACACCAGTCGCCTCATGGGGGCGCCAGAGGAGAAGAGAATCTTCCTCACAGATCTTTAATGTCTGAATCATATATTTATGAGATTCCATCGTTTACTGACGAGCTGGAGAAACTGACTGACATGAAAACTGCACGTTGAAGTAATAAAAGTATAAAAGATCCTCTAAGACAATTAAAAACAACTGAAATGTTTCATCATAGATTTGATTTGAGGCAGAATTATAACACGTTTCAGCTCAGTGTGATCAAACAGGATGAGGACCAGTTGGAACCTGTGTCTGTTCTCTCTCTGGATCTCGTACACCGAGATGTGCAACGTCCGATTCGCCCTCTGACCCATCGTCAGGGTTTTGTAGATCCGGAACTCGGCTGCTGTCACGGTCTCCCCCTGAGGGAGGGGGGGTGAGGTCGAAGCGGAACTCCTTCCAGTAGGGCCGAGGCTGCAGGAGGTCCCGCTCCTGCTCCACTGCAGACACACAAACACACACAGAGGTCACACACACACACAAATCACTGACACAACACAGGTGTGTGAACACAAGCTGTGGATTTGTCTTTTTAACTTTACATAAACGTGTCATTCCTCTGAAGTAAATGAGGATTTGATCTCTGTCTCTTTTCCTGTTGAGTTCTTAAGTTACAACACAAGTTCAGTTAAATGTGTAAAGTTTCTTCAAGTTCCTGAAACACAAAGAAACTAAAGGTTCCACTGCAGCAGCTCTCCATTCGACCTCAGGGAGACGCTGCCTTGCTAAAGGACACATCAACAGCAGACGGTTCTGTCACGTTCCACTTTACTGTGACAAACGTCCTCAGCTTTAAATCAACAGAAGCAAAGAAAACTACACAACACACACACACTGAACAACAAGGAAACACAAACACAAATGAAGAAGAAGCACACACTCCTGCAGTAGATACACACATCAAACAGTGTGTGTGTGTGTGTGTGTGTGTGCGTCCTTGTGGAACCTCAGAGGGACATGAAACAGCTCTGGTAGCTGGGGGTTTTCGGTACACAAGGACACACACACACACACACCACACACACACACACACGCAAACAGTGAATATATGATAAATTGAGATACTGAGGACTGGACCCCTGATGGGTTGGGTGCTCTCATATCAGCACACACACACACACACACTCACAACACACACACAGACACACACACAGTAATTAGAGACACTTAGTGCTCTGAACCTCAGCAGCTGCTCAGCACACACACCACTAATTGCGCTCTCTCTGGTATTCTTAGCTTGGCTCCTCCTCTCAGTATTTTCATCTCTCTCTCGGACCGTTAGCTGCTGTGTGTGTCAGTGGGGCCTTTAATTCTAACCAGCTGTGTGTTCCCATTACATCTGTGTAGGACACACACACCCACACACATCACTGACACACACACACACACACACACACACACTGATTAAATTAGTCCCAGAAATAGAAACTGAATGTTTCATATCTGCAGGTGACGTTTTAAAATGTAAATCACATCACAAGTAGAAAATGATTTGTGTTGCGGTTCAGGTCGTGAACAGACACACAATGAGTCTGTGGTTATTAACACAGAGAAGTGATGTCTGTTGTTCTGTTGGTCTGTTGGTCTGTATAAAAACTACTGAATGAATTCCCACAGAACTCGACCCAGTAAAAGTTATCTGCAGATAAAATGAATCTTGATCATTGATGAGATGAATGAGATTCACAGGGCTGATTTCTTAGAGTGTGTGAGTTGTGTTATCTGTTGTGTTACGAAGAAACTACTAAACGGATTTCCACAAAACTTGGTGGAGAGAAAGAACAGAACTCTTTAAATGTCGAGGTGGATCTGGACAAACGGGCAGATCCAGGACGGTGGAATCCTTCTCTTGAAATTAGAAATGTTTTGACATTTACTTAGGGAATTAATTCATGGATCTTGATTTTTAAAGTCTAGCGTATTCTGGTGCAGCTTGATTGAATTTAACAGAACCGCTGGGGAACCACAAAACCCGTTCGAAGGATGAGACATGAGCCGAGACAGAACTCGAGTGGATCTGGACCAAACAGCAGATTGAGGACGTTTCTTTTCACTTTCTTTAACTTTTCCTTTAAGAGTTCACACATTCTGGAGGAAACACTTCCTGGAGCTTGATTTAAACAGTCTGACATGTTCATGAGCGTGATGTTTGAATGTGGATCCAGCTGCTGAGCCTTGATGGAGGTTCGAGCTTCAGCCTCAGTTTCATCTACAGTTCACTTGAGTTCCACAGTGAAACAGCAGCTTCTCTGTTTAGAACACTGAGGATCTCATGAGTCACCTCTGTTTAGAACGCGCTGGTGGGTTCAAGGGATGAAATGTTTCTTCTAGCGTTGACTGATAAATTTCAGGGTTTGTTTCCTTCTCCATAACAGAGAAGAAGTCGGAGAAGGAGCCTTTAATTTGACGAGTCATTAAAGACCCTGCGCTGAGTGGATGTGTGTGTGTGTGTGGGGGGGGGGGGGGGGGGGGGGGCATGTTTTCCCACGATGAGCTGGACTCCAGAGAGAAGAGCTGCAGGAAGGAAGCCATCGAGACCAGGATGTTTAATTTTGGTACGCTTGTGACAGATTGGCATCACTCAGGCTCTGGTTCTCAAACTCCAACAAGTTTAACAGGGAACAACATCTTTCATATCAGTTATCAAACTATCTGTTTGTCCATCACCTCCCTGGAGCCCTGAAGCTCGCAGCTGACTGGTAGAGGAGCAAACTAACTGGTTCTGCTCCTTTTTAAAACGGTTTCCATCCTTAAAAGTTGGACTAATAACAATTTAAACCAAAGGTAGAGAATCAATTATCAACTGGAACGACCGAGAACCACAGCCTCCTCATGAAACCACCTTTAAATTCAATATATAAACATGAATCACAGGAAACATGTCGGATTTCTTTCTCAGACTAATTCACTGGAGAAATGAGTGAAACTGAATTTATGATTTCTTCTCTAACATCCAGAAGAAGATCTGAACTCTGCTGGTGAAGAACCAGTGGCTGATGAAGCTCCACAGTGGGATGTGATGGTTCAGTCCCACAGGACACTGGAGGAGCTTCTGGGTTCGAATGGAATCTGTCGAGACACTGGTTTGAATTCTCTCTGTACTGGTGAGTGATGGTGGAAAC
>NC_070643.1:21851312-21872772 GCF_947347685.1 Pleuronectes platessa | reverse complement strand
CATCTACACTTTGAACTGAGCTCTGACGTAGAATCCATTAAGTCACGATGAACTGGATTTTACACAATCGCTTCTTCTCCCGTGAGAGAAGTCACTTCAATCGATTGATCTCTTTTCAATCTTCGATCTAAAAGGTTTAAAGTATAGTTAGGACCCATGGTTAATACTTTAAAAGTACATGGGATGATATATTCATGATAGTAAAAAACCTGAGCAATACAAGTATCTCAGGATGGAAAGCTGAAGCTGTGGAGAGGTTCTGGTGATTCGACCCGGTGCCGATGTGTTTTTACTCGGACCTGGATCCATGTGTTAATGCTCCCCGGTCCTTTTCCCAAATAAGAAGCTTGGTGGAGTTTGAGAATCGGAGTCGCTCTGTGTGAACCTGCCTCTGGAAGCAGCTGCACACGGAGAGGAGAGAGAGACACTTGTTATTCTGCTCTGCTGTCGGAGGAGGAGAAGTGACAGATTCACCTCCTCCATGATGGATCCCTCCCTCTGTGTGTGATTGTTGAACGATGGTGTTAAACCACGTGGAGGAAGAAGCCGGCTCTGCTTCCATCGTGTGTTTTCCTTTCACACAGCCGCTGTGTCAGCTTCACTTTATCCATCATCTCTGTCACGTTCCTCACGAGGTGCCGCTCGGCTGCAGGTCTCTGATTTCCATTTCTCCCCCTGCAGGAAACTGGACGCCTTCATTTATGACGCCGCCGTGCTGAACTACATGGCGAGGAAGGACGAGGGCTGCAAGGTGAGGAGCGCATTCCAATCATTGCACAGTAGCACACACAGACACCACACACACACACACAGAGAGAGAGAGGCAGCCATTACCTGAGGGCTTGTTAGCCTGGAGCTACTGTGTGCAACCAAACCACAACATCCTCAGGGGGCAACATCTTCTTCAGAGAGACGCACAACGAGCATACCAAATGAGAACACGCACAAGAGCCGCGACTGCATTAAATAAATCACAACACTTTATGACGTGTCCCTCGCGGCCCGGGGACAGTTCATATCGTCTCTTTTGGACGCTGCTGCTTCTGATTTATTTATACGTGAGAATTGGAAGCGGCTCCGGCTGCAGCAGCGGACGTCCTGCCCAGTGATCGTGTGTAATAAGCTCAATGGGAGGCCACAGCTCCCAGCAGCTCAATGGGAGGCCACAGCTCCCAGCAGCCTCATACCACAGCCGCTGCTGCAGTAATTACTACAATTGATGTGGATCTATATTAATTCCTCCACTGAGACAAAACCCTGCACTGCAGCTCCGGGGTGTTCGGGGGGGAAGCCGATATTAGAGCCGAGTCAAGTGATTTGCATTTATGTGACAAAATAAATTACAGATGAATAAATCGAGCAGATTCTCATTTGCTCAGAGTCCGTCCGTGTCCGGGGATCAGACTCCAGGGACTTGTGTTGGTCTGTGTGTGTTTGTGTAGTCAGGGTCTAAGGGCGTTTGTGTTGTTTTCCACCAGGTGATGACCATCGGCTCTGGGAAGGTGTTCGCCACCACCGGCTACGGCATCGCGCTGAACAAGAACTCCCGCTGGAAACGACCACTGGACCTGGCCCTGCTGCAGCTGGTGGGGGACGGTAAGACAGGGGGGGGGGGGGGGGGTGTCTGAGAGGAGCTGAGGATAAGAGAGAGAGAGACGAGAGAGAGAGAGAGAGAGAGAGAGAGAGAGAGAAGAAGTGATGAGGGAAGGTGTGATGGGTGAGGAATGAAAGAAGATGACGATCATAACAGAACATAAAAGGGAGAAGGAAGGGAGGTGTGATTTCTGTTAACACACATTCCTTTGTTCACACACACACACACACACAACACACACACACAAACATTATCTCATATCTCTCACACACTTCCGTTATCTACACACCATCGCGTGGCCGGAGGCGTCAAGATCTCAGATCCTCGTGGACTCGATGTCCCACAAACACCTTCAGGACATTTCTTCAGATTTGACAAAAAAACTCTGAAATGACCTCATTACCTCTGGTGGTCAAAGGTCAAAGGTCACTATGACGTCAAACCCTATATTCCCTCATAGCTTATTAATTATTTCATTGTGTTTCACCTTCACTACTAAAATAATCCGTCCCCTTCCTGGAGCTGGTTTCTGTTGGTGCAGCTTCAGTGACTCAGAGGAGCTCGTGTCTCGATAACAAAGTTTCTGTTAAAGTGAGTTTGTAAAATGGATTGAGGCCGTTTATTTGTTCTGTTGTTTTCTTTGTTTTCTAAAATTAGCACTTCAGAAGTCAGATGATCACAGGTCTGACAGAATCTAACGTTAAAAAGGTTTGGGATTATTTTTATCAACAATCAAGAAAAGAAGTTAGAAAAACTGACGATGGATTTTTAAACAGAAACTTAATGTTTGCTTCCGTGTCTGATCGATCCTGACAAACAGGAAGAGGCCTAAACACCAGAGGTAACAACAAGAAGTAGGTCAAATATTAAAGCTTTATATATTTCAGGATGATAATCAACCCACGCATTGATGTGAAGTTGTTATTCTGACATTGTTCATGGAGGTTATTATAGTTGATGAAGCTGTCGTTGTTCATTCTGAGCTGTGAAGACGTTCAGTCCATGTTCTGAATGATCCTCATGTGGCTGAAGATGTTGGTTCTATCGATCAGACAGGAAGTCAACTCCACGGGAACCTGGTGACATCACACGTGCTGCTCCTCAGCTCCTGGAATCATCCCCTGTAATCCCTCTCTTTATCAGAGCAACAGTTTGTGTCTGTGATCTCCGGTCAGTCGTCCTCTGGAGACTCGTTCAGCCGGTCGGTGATTATCAAGCTGCACAGGAAGCCTCAGGAAACACTGGAGGACACAGGGACACGTGTTCACTCTTTAAATCAAATAGAACCTGTTGTTTTAAAGGAGGAGACATGGACATGAATCACAGACAGACCTTTATTAAACTGCTTCAGTTTCATAAAAGACGTCTGAAGTTCTGATCTCAGGTGATTTTCCAGCGTCAGTGTAGATCTGTGATTTCCACGAATCATCTTCACAAATATTAAAAAGTGATTCAGACACACCAGGGCAGCAGCAGCAGACTTCAGATCAGTTCAGATGGTTGTGTGGGTGAAGAGCTGCAGAGACAGACGCCTGCTGGACTCACGTCTGTCTGATCAGAGACAAACAGCCGGGCGTCACGTCCCACTTGTCTTCAGCAGAGAGACAGAAACCGTCCTCAGGTTCCAGAAGCAGGAATCTGTTCCACAGCCGACGCCTCAGCTGCTGGGTTCAAGTCCCACAGCTCCGTGTTTCCAGGGTTCGATTCCCTTCGCTCTGACTCACGCCGACTGAGCGAGGACGATAAAAACACCTCGCACGTAAAACAATGATAAAAAAGAAAATGTGAATGTGAAACAGCTTCTGGCTCAGAGGTACCGAGCGGCAGCATCACACCTTCGGGAAATTAAGTTTTATTTTCTATTCTCTTTCTGTTCAGATGACTTTGAGTCTTCAGGGACCAGGATGTTGATCTGAAGTTTACAGACGGAGAAGAGAATATTTCTAAGAACCATTCATTGTGATTTTCATGTTTGGTTTAGTTCCAGATTCAAACTGAAGCTTTCAGGTATTTTCAGGATCAACGTCCAACAGCAAATAAAAGACAGAAGACAAGGGAAGATATTTCTCTGTGTAGAAACAAATGATCTGTAGAACATTTTTTCCTTTGAATCATTAAATTGTGCTGGTTTGTAAACGTTCCTCTGAATAACACTGATTTCAGGAGGTTGTGCTAACGAGGTCACTTCATCACTTCTCTTCCTCGGGAGAAGAGAGAGAAGAATAAAAGATGAGTCGGTTCCGTTGGACCAAATGTTCTGTATTATTATTAATAATCTTCATAACTATGACAAACTTTCAGAAATAGAGTTGCACAGAGTCAATTACAGCTTCCACACCTCCCTCACCCTGAAACAACCTCTTAGTTATCTAGTCCTTTGAATCTCACGAGATCCAGATGTTTATTTGGATCAAATCACACAAACACACACGTCCTCAAATGTTTCATTTAGATTCAAGAAAGAAAAACAATCCTCCTTACAGAGTTAAAGTCACACAAAAATAATAATGATAAAAGTTTTCATATTAACCTTTATTATGTTCATTGATGCATTTTTCTGCTCAGATTGAATCGAGGAGACATTTTGTTCAATGTTTCTGAGAGGATTGAAAACAAAAAGGCTTTAGATCTGACCCACGTCTCTCACAGGAGGATGCTGGAGTTGGATTGTTCACAAATCAAAGTTCACATGTGCAGAGGAGTCCGACACCTCCTGCTCGGAGCAGGGGAGAGAGGAGGTGGGGAGGATTTCTCCTCCAGGAGCAGCTTTGACCTCCATGATTCACGTATTTACAGGCAGATGAGGAGCAGGAGGAGACGGGGAGAGAGGAACCAGCAGAGAACTGGTTGAAACTGAATGAATCAGATCCTGGGAGGGAGCCGTACACACACAGTGAACACACACAGTGAACCCACACACACAAACACACACAGTGAACCCACACATCAGCCTCCATGGTCAGGATCAGGGTGGCCCCGTCCAGCCGGGTTTAATTCAGCCGTCAGGGAGCGTTTGAATCCCGGCACGCGGCCGCTGGGGAAGCGGGATGTGACACATGCACAATGCACGCCGGAGATCTGAGTGCTGGTGGGGGGGGATTTGATGTCTGAGGCAACACGGCCGAGTCGCGGCGGCTTAATCAGCTCGGTGCTCGATTCCAGACGGCGTTAATTAACCCGGAGGTCGATTAATATTGTAACTGTGAGCTGAGGGGATTGGGACTTCCTTTGACGGGGACGTCTTTGTCTGTACAGTCCCTGGCTGTGTGTGTGTGTGTGTGTGTGTATGTGTGTGTGTGTGTGTGTGTGTGTGTGTGTGTGTTTGTGTGCATCTGTCTCTCTGTACATCTGATCCTCCTTCTCCTTCCCACTGCCTCATTCTTTTTGATTAAAGCATTACTGGCCGCCGCTGAGAGTCCCGTCACTCTGCAGCTCAGAGTGTGTGTTACCAACGTGTGTGTGTGTGTGTGTGTTTGTGTGTGTTGCTCTCTTTCATCTCCGCTGCTCTGTGGCGTCGCTCTGCTCTTGTTGTGGCCGACACAGACACCAGAGCGTCCAGAGGCCTCATCACACGCTGCTCTGCCTCGTCCCTGCTGCTCGTTTCCATTTCAGAACTTTCACTGAAAACCTCTTTCATGTATTTGTCGTTTGAAACCGTTTTATTACCTCTTCATCGTTTAAATCCGGTTTTCTTTCAATCACCAGTCAAATTATATTTCAAAAATAGTTAAAGTAAAAAGTAAAACGTCATGCTGAGGATATATACAACATCAAAAATGAAATCAAATTCAAAAGGATCACAGATGACAAAGCTCATAAAGGGATGTTAATCTCCTGAATCGTGTTTGGATGGAGGAGGATTTTTAAAAGATTAAATCTCTGCAGTTTCTTTTAATCTTATATTTAACAATTTTTATGCTTTAAGAACATTTGAAAGCTCAAAAGTTACCTTTAAGTTTGACTTGAGAACATTATTTGTACTTTTAACGAGCTTAAGTACTCTCTACACTAATTTGCAGTGAAGATGTAGATGTTATTAATTGTTTGTAATTTTAAACCTCTCTTCAGTTTATCGCACCCTGGGCCCAAAAACTCATATTTGGTTTCATCCGCTTTTTATTCAACTAAACTGAATCTTATCTTTTCTTTGTTTCATTTTCTTCTTTTAACATCAACGAGCTCAGTTTCTCATTTCTCTGTCTCTCGCTGCGTTTCATCATCTGTCCCTCTCGCTTTTTTTTGCCATCACACAATACCCTCGATTCCTCCTCCTCCTCTTCCTCCTCCTCTTCTTCTTCTTCTTTCTTCTCCCTCGGGGTTCACACACCTTCCTCTCATCACAAAGGGGCTGTTATCCCCCTTTTTTAATATCCCCCTCTTCCCTCCTCCAGTGCTGTTTTAACTCGTTCTCCACGGAGCCTCCTTCCCTCCTTCCCTCCTTCCCTCCTTCCCTCCTTCCCCCTCCCCGTCGAATCACTTTCTCTTTCCTCTGAACTCCACACCTGCTTCTCTTCTTCATCCTCCCTCTCTCTTATCTCCTGATTTAATTTTCTCCCGGCTTCTCCTCTTCTCTAACCTTCTCGTTCTGCCTCCACTCTCTCTCTCTTCCAGATGAGATTGATATGTTGGAGCGTCTCTGGCTGTCGGGGATCTGCCACAACGATAAGATCGAGGTAAAGCTTCTTTCTCTTCTTTCTCCATCAGCCTGGCAACACATTCATCCGCTGCTCTATTTCTGGAAAGAACCTAAACGTGGTCTGGAGGAGAGTTAAGTGTCAAGTGTGCAGGTGTGAATCTGTGTTATTTATTATAGATTCAATAACCCTGACCTTCGACCTCATTGATCAATAGGATATTTGAGTTTTTGAGGGATATTATCCAGAGTTTTTCCTGGTTTGTTATAAAAAGTATTTTAGTATCAAACCAAACTCGATGGAACAGCCGTTTATATCTGTAAGTTTTATCAAGATGCTCATTATTGAGGATGAAGAAGAGGAGGAGTACACGTAGAAGACGAAGACGTGAACCTTCCCCACAACGAGTCGGACCCGACAACCTGCCGATCACCAAATGTCTGAAAATGTCAAAAGTGGACAAACTGCACATTAAGTGTCAGAATCCAGAGTTTCTGCCTCTTTGCACAAACTTAAATTACATTTGAATTGTGTTTGTTTGTATCGGAGAGAGTTTTGCTAACCTGTCTCTCTCTGTGAAGTTTGAGATTAGTTATTGTTCTCTATGATTATGTGTCCACACTCAGTTCTGTCCTGACTTCTATCATTGTCCTTTCAGACGTCCCCCTGCATTTAGTGGGCGTCTCCTGTCGTGGCTTCAGATTCCAACCTCACAATCCAATGTTAAATTATATTGTTGTGACTTTGCCCGACAACAGAACGATGCCTGGGCTCTGGATGGAAATGCCTGTGCCCCCCCCCCCCCCCCCCCCCCCGGGAGCCACAACCTCTGATATTAGTGATTATTCATTCAGCAGTAAACGCAGCCGGGCTTCAGATGAGAGCTGTGAATGTTGAAAGTGAATAAATTAAAGCGCCTGAAAAGCTCTTTGTGTGACGGCAGCCTGGTAATTTGTGTGACTGGCATGTTGTGGTCTCTGCTCCAGCGTTGTGAGTCCGAGGCTCTGGAACTTCACAGACTCTGACATCATGTGACAGCAGAGGAGTCTCCGTTGTCCTGTCGGGCTGTAATTAACTTTTTATCTGCTGTCGGGGAGACAAACGGCCTCTCGTTAGTAATAAATCTGTCTCGTCTCTGCCCCCCCCTCCCCTCCTTCCTCTTTACCTCTTCTGCTTTTCCTCTGTCATCTCCTCTCTCCCTTCACCTCCTTTAACTCCCTCCCTCTGTGTCCCTCCTGTCTGCACCCATCCGTCTGCTCCCCCCCCCCTGCAGGTGATGAGCAGTAAACTGGACATCGACAACATGGCGGGGGTCTTCTACATGCTGCTCGTGGCCATGGGCCTCAGCCTGCTGGTGTTCGCCTGGGAGCATCTGGTGTACTGGAAACTCCGGCACTGTGTGAAGCGATCGGGGGGGATGGACTTCCTCCTGGCCCTGAGCAGGGTGAGACACTGCAGCGAGGAACCCAACGTTCCCAGTTCACCTCCACAAAATCCCAGTGTCGAGGGTTAGCAGGAGAAAAGAATAATGGAATAGTCAAAACAAAGAGGTGGTCAGAAAAATGTCAATAACAAAGTTCAGTAGCCATTATTAATATTATAGGGAACAGGAAAAATTATTTAATGTTTTGTCGCTTATTTCTTGGATGCAGGTGCAGTATAAAATAAATTATTAAAAGATAATAAATGAAACAAGAACATAAAAAAGAGACGAGACACAAATAACCATAATCTCCATTTTGTAAGAAACCTGCAGTAAAGTTTGAACTTTTCATTCACTGATTCTTAAAGTTGAACTTCCAGGTTTTGTGGGTTGCTTTTGTGTGTTCTTGCTGACAAATTACCGGGCGGGGGTCGAAAACATAAAAGAGGTAATTGCAAACAATGTCCTCTCATTATGGAAACATAATAAACTGTAATAAAGTGAATTGATGCAGCTCTGAGGTCAGGAGGTGAATTATCTGCTGCAGTCGTTTGTGAAGCGATTTCTCACTGAGCCGGATCCCAGATGGCAAAACTTCACATTAGAAGATTCATCATCTGGAAACACGCTGCCCTTGTGTAACCGCTGCATAAAATACACAAACCAGCAGCTTTTCTTTGTGTTGGGTCCATTTATCCTCAAGATGGATGGAGGAACATAATCCATTCTATCACTTCTATCTCTGCACCAGATGTAAAACATTGTAAAAGTTCTGGCAGATGGTGAGAAAATCCAAAAGCGACTAAACTCTGAGGCTTGAACATTTTTTAAATTTCCATTTTCAACCACTACAGCCGCTGATTTCTCTGATTTGCACCTGAGACGTTTGAACTAATCAGCGAGACGAGCTCCAGGTTCCTGAAGGTTCCTGATCCGGAGCTCGAGCACCAGATGATTTATTCAGGAGCAGATGTTGTGACGGATGGAAAGACGGTGACATTTTCAGGATCTCTTGTTCCTGCGTGCAATTTAAAAAAGTGAAGATGTCACTCATTGCAGCAGATGAGGTCCACTTCAAAAAGATAAGAGTCAAAGATGAAGCAGGACACAATCAAGATATGGATTTCACTAAAGCGGGGGGGGGGGGGCACTCTGAGTGGAACTTGTTTCTGACTCTCAGCAGCGACGAAGAGAGAAAAGAGAAAGAGGAGGAACATCACTCGTGTTTATCTTTGGCAGCAAACCAGAGGAGCCCACTGGGTCCGAGGCCCAGTGATCACTTAGCTGTCGCACAGCTGCTTCCCAGCCAATCCACTTTCTGTCCCTCAGCTCCGGGGTCCGGGAAATATCTAGTTCAGAAGCTGAGGAAGACGAACAGGGGGGTGGGGGTGAAGAGGAGCGAGGGAGTGAGTGGATAAGAAAGAAGAAAGTAATGAGAGACGATGGGGGATGAAACAACTGGAAAGAAGGGAGCAAGGTCAGAGGAGGAGGCATCAACAAAGGGATTAGAAATAAACACATGGGGGGGGGAAGTGAGGAAGACGTGGATGGAAACTTTGAGATAAGAAGAGGGAGTAAAGGCCGACTGAGGAGAAAGCTGTGGGTTTGGATAGAGCAGTAAAGAAGGTGATGATGGGGGGGTGAAGGAAGACAAGAGGAGTTGCTCTCAGAGAACATTTCTAATTTATGCAGAGTGGAAAGAAGTTTTAATTTCATTTAGAAAAAAGAGGGAGAGGAAGTACCGTTCCCTCTCTCTCCTGTGGCCTCACGCCTCCTGCAGGTGAGGAGAGGAAGTGGAACTCAATCAAAACTCGTTTAACCTGCAGGATTATTGCTTTTCTACAGAAACATCATCATTCAGACTTCACACTGAATCAGGAGCTTCTAACTAACAAGGGTGTTGTGCAATAGTAGGGGGACTCGACGTTGGCTAATTATCAATAATCATGGAATATGATTATTGAAACAATAAAGATTATTTATTAAACAAAATAATTAGATTATTAATTGAAGATGATCAGTAATCAAATAACAATAAAACCATTAATGAGTAAATAAGGAAGTTCAACAATTAAGAATTATTAAATCACTAATTTGAGAATGATAAAGTTTATTGATTAAGAATAATTAAATAATTAATGTAAACTTTAAGAATAATCAATCAATGAATAACAACTACTAATGAAAAACAAGTAATTATCAATTTAGAAAGTACAAGCTATCAATTAATAATGATAAGGTTATCAACCAAGAATAATGAAATAATTAGTCACAACAATAAAATCGTCAATTTAAGAATGCTACTATCTATATTAATACTCGAGAAGGGGCACCACCCTGGTTACAGGGGCCAACGAGTCAGTCTATAAGTATCAGTCTCATCTGATAAAGTTAAATTAATAATCTCAATAGTTAATATTAGGGATTATATAATAAACGATGAAGGGTTTGAGTTCAAGCACTGGCTATCGTTATCCAACTGTGTTCACATAAACATGTACCAATAATCACAAGATTCAAATACTTTAAGTATAAAAGGGGTTTATTAAAAAGATATAAAAGTCAAAGTTGTTCCAAATGATTCTTCATTTAACACAATCCGCTATCTCCAATACAGTCGCAGCACATTTAGCACAATTGATCACACTGCCATCCTTCTGATAGGGCTGTGTGTGTGTTCGTGTGTGTGTGTGTGTGAGTGGGGGGAAGTGTGTGTGTGTGTGAGAGAGAGAGAGGGAAAGGGGGGTCGATGACTCACGAAGTTTAAGAGGGCCGGCTTAACCCTGGGGGTTTGACTACAAAATTGGTGATGTAATATACACCAGGACTACAACTCAAAATGGCGGAGTCGCCTAAGGAATTTAGAGTCCGAATGGAGGGCGGGCCTCGATGTGTATTGCAATCAATGGTCGAAGGACCACGTAACTTAGAGTCAAGATGGTCAAAGATGGCCGACTTAAACACACGTGGGACAAAGGTCGAGGGAGGACAAAGGGGTTCTTTGTCTTAGCTTAGCTTAGCTTTAGCGCCGAATGGCGTCGAGGTGCGTTCAGGCCCTCCTTGATATCAGAATGACTATATGTAATGCGACTATGTGTGTGTGCGTGGGCGAGGATGTGTATGTCGGCGGATGTGAGAGAATACAATAGAGAGAAAGAGAGAAACATATAGTAACACAGATCGGAGATGATCTTAAAAACGCCGTCAGAGGCGATCACACAGTGAGGCCGGCAATCCAGCTACGTAAGAGGTGTCTTTTAACAGATGCACGTCTTCTGTGAGATCGGCCTGACGGAAACACGAATCAAACAGGAAGCGCCGGATCGTCACCGCGCGCTTTTCACAATAAGATCGACACGGCGGTCTTTCTATAAAAGCACAATCATATACAAAAACACGCTAATTATTAAACTAGACTCTGCCCAGACATATGTCTCTTACTTCGTGTTGCTTCGCGGGGTTTCGTGCACGACCGGAGTAGCGCGAATCCCGGAAGGAGGAAGTGGATGATGTCCTGGCCTCGGGCCGCTGATCGCGGAGCCGCTGGGGGCGACGGCGAGATTGCGCTGGGCCGAATCGGAGAGGATTCTGCTCGTTCTCCTTGGCAAGGTCTTTGCCCGTCTCGGAGAGAATGCTTCTCGTTCTCCTTGGCAAGGTCTTTGCCCGTCTGCAGGAAGGAACAACCGTCGCCGGATTGTCCGTGGATGGCGGGGAAAGTGTCTCTGTTCTCGGCCAGCGAGTGAGGGGGAGCTTCTGCCGCGCGCTATTCAGATTAAAAGCTTTAAGTAAAAATAGGAAAAATAAGCTTACGATGTACTAAAAAAGGATAAGTTAAGCTTAAACTGGATTAGAAAAAGTAGCTTTAAACTAAAAGTGAAACTACGAAAAGATAAGTTTAAAATAAACTTATGAAAAATCAAACAGCTGTTAAGTTTGTTTCCTTTGTGTTCTGTGGATCACTGAGAACTAAACTGGAGATGCTAGCTCTAATGTGAGTGGAACTGGAAAGAACTATTTTCGGTGTGTTTGCCCTTAAATAGCACCTTAGAGGTGACTCCCGCCTTCTAGCAGGACTAAGGGTCTTAGGCCAATAGGAAGGTCAGAGTTCAAAATCTGAGGCGCGGCTAGAGACACAGCAGGGGTCATTGACAGTTTCAACTGTAGCCTGCTCCCCCCCGTACTTTAGGCTGGGGTGGAATGTTCCACCAGTCCTCATTTTATGGTTCTCTGTGGCTGTAGGTCCCAACAAGGGTCATTTGATTATTAACCTCGTACGCTGTGATGGAAACACGCTTCCCTGTGGTGCTGCGTCTGATGTCAGATGGCAGTGATGACGATGACACTCACAATCCGATTCAGCCAAAAGGACGTGTTTAAACAAATCCTCACCTCGGAGCCGAGCTCGTCTTCTAAAGAGAGTCACTCCTTCCTCCACCGTTTCCTCTTTGACAAACAGTCACTGAAGTTTAATCCTGGGAGAGTTTGGATCCTTAGTTTCCTCTGCGATGAAATTACGCATTTGACTGAGCTTTCAAAATGGCCGAGTCACGCCACTGTGACGTATTCGCCATTGTCTCTGCCGATGCTCCGTCAGAGAACCACTTCACCTCTGAGCATATTTTCTTACTCGAGCAAACTCTGCTCTTATCTGTAGCCTTCCTCATTCTGGGACTCAAACCATCGTCTCCATGCAAAGAGCCCGTTCACCTCTGTCTCCACAGTAGACGCTGCCCCGGCTGTAAAGCCTCTGCAGCCGGCCTCTGTGCTTCCACCAGTCACTTACTCACCCAGGTTCCAATTTCACAGTGCGCTGGGCTCGGTGCGCTGGGCTCGGTGATATCACTGCTGCCGCTGGGACTGCTGAGTCATGTGTCCTGGGGAAACACAGACTCATACCTTCTGTCATTAAGATGTGAAAGACATCTCTGGATATTATGAATTATCAGCACATATGAGGATTAGGAGTGCATGTAATCTGCATGGCCCTCCTCAGCGCCGCAGATGGAGCGCCATCTATCTGCAGAGAGGTGCAACGATACAGAAGTAGAAGAAAGAGCATTCCAGAGAGCGAGTTGCTCAACTGACACAGATTTATATTTGATTAATTCTGCCAGGAGGTCGTGATTTCCACATGTTTCACTCCCATGGTTTATTCATGTGGAGCTTTGTTGACGCCTGCTGCCCAGATGGGAAAAGCCAGACTGGTGTTTAAAGGCTGTTTGGAGCAGTTCATTAAAACCAAGTGAGAGTGAGAATCTTATTTCAACTCAAGTGGCAACAAATAACGGAACCAAGACACGAGGACATGAGTGTCTGTCCTCGTTTCCCCGAGTCAGACTGAACATGTACGATCTGTTAATGAGGATGGAGACGGATCCTGACATCAGGGAATCAGCCTCACGAGGTTCGAGCTGGTGGCCAGTTGTTGGTTAGATGTGTGTTTATATGTTCAGACTATTAAACATATGTACAGACTCATAAATATATGTTCAGACCTGGGAAGAGATCAACGATCTGAAATCAAACTGATATTTCAAACCCATTTGTGCGGAAGTGACAAAAAATAAATCTTTGATTCCATGAACCTATTTTTATCTTTTTTTAAATGTGTTAAGATATTCCTTCACGCAGCAGCAGCTCCACTTGTCACTTGTTCAGGACAATGCGTTTGTGTGTCTCTTCACAGGCGCAACACAAAGAGCAGCTCACAAAAAGATTGTTCATTTAGTCTAGTTACGAAATAAACTAAACATTTGACTCTTGATTCTTTCACTGGGAAACAAGCGATCTGGGAACACGTTGAGCTGGTTTTTGTCCTGCTAAGGTTTCATGAAACAAGATGATCTTCTTCAAATGCAGCATCTGCCACAATTCGTACAACCTGTGCAAAGAGAAAATTGGTTTCACTGCTTGTGCCCCCCCCCCCCCCCCGTTGTTCGAACTCCTCTGCAGGAACATATACTTACTGCACAGATCTCCCTCTGCAATTGTGTTGACACATTGTTTGCTCAAAGCTTTGTTTGGTTTGATAGTGTGGAAATTGACACTCCAGGTATCTTGGTAAGCTCCGACCAAAGTTTCTCCAGAAACTCTCATTAATATTTAATGGTCTGCACTTCCTGTTGTCAGCGTCTAAAGGAGAGATGGTGACACAGGGAACCTGAGGCAGAAGGAAACCACCCAGAGTGATTCCCCCCGAAATGCAATCTGTTTCTGTGAAATGTGTTAAGCTGCTCAAGTTACACAGTCGGTGGTTACGCACGGAACTGAACAAAGATAAAGGAAAAGAAAGAGGATATAGGAGACGCATTAAAAAGACACAAGTTGTACACAAAGCTTCTCTTGATGCACGAGCCTGTCGCTGGTTTAACTGGATCCTGGGATTTGAAAGCAGCTGCGTCGTCGTTGCTTCAGAACACGATCGCTTTTGTTTTTCATCAAAGCAAATATAAAAAGAACGACTCCAATTATCCATCGTCTCTAAAAGTAAAATGTTAAAAACACAAATTTTCCTTAAATCAGGCAGATTTGAGTTTAACCACCTGAAGATAATAATGGATTTACATTTTTCTACTATTTTTAATTAAAGGGATTCGTAAAATAGTTGTATTTAGAATTTGTTTTTAATAACTCAGGGTTATTTTACAGGAATGTTTTTGAAGCTAGTATGTATTTGCTTTGTGTTGCATGTGATCGCAGCTGCTCTATACGTTTCTTTTATCCACATCCATCAGGCTTCCTGTTTCAGCGACGCTCTGTCACATACACACAGTTCTTCCTTATCACACTTGGCAGCCTGCTGCTCTAATTACAATCTCTCTTCATCTCTCCACGCAGGGAATGTACAGTTGCTGCCAGTTTGAGGATGAGACCACACCAGGAGGCAGCAAAGGCTCTTTGCCCCAGTATCACACTGTGACCACCATGCCTGCTGGGGCCCAGCAGCATCTTGTGACAGCCACGGTAAACAACACCACGGCCATTGCCATGGTGCAGCATCATCAGCAGCAGCAGATGCACCACCAGCAGCAGCAGCAACAGGGGCAGACCTATAGCACCATGCTCCCCGGGTCACCTCCAAACACAGGACACTCAGCGATGGCTCTGGGCCCCTCAAACAGCCCCTTATTGGAAGGCCCCATGCCCTGCTCCACCTTCTTACCTCGCCACGACCGTAGACTTGCTGTCGTGGATCGCTGGAACAGGCCGAAGCCGGAGAAAGTAATGAGCGCGGGCAGCAGTGGTGGAGTGGGCATTGGGGGAATAGCCGGTGGCATCACTGAACTCCAGGCCCAGCAGCAGTACCAGCAGAATCTTGGACAGCACTGGAGCTTGCAGGGGGGAGTTGCAGGTGGAGCAGGGGCAGCAGGTGACACAGGGCTTGATGAATATAAGCGCTACTATGGTCCTATAGATCCAGAGGGGCTAGGGACTCACTCTGACCAACAGGCAGGGGGCCCCCAACAGACTCCCAAAGCTAATCCACGAGGCCCCAAAGCCTCAGGGATGCCACGGCCGCCTCCTAAAGGCCCCCCACAAGGCCCCCCACAAGGCCCAACACACTTAATCTCCCAGCCCCCTCCACTACTCCCATCTTCTCCTCGAAGGCCTCCCTTCTGGCGACGAGGAAGCTTAGTTCAGGCAAGAAGAAAAAGCTCAGGAGGTCCCCTGTATGAGAATATCCTCCCACTCGGGAGGCGAGGAGGTGGCAGGTACGGAGCAAGTGATGGAGCTGGTAGAAGAGGCCGGCGTCCTCCACCTCCTCCTCCATTACCTGTCCCCCTTTCCTCCCCAACACACACCCCTACCAGCCCCTCCTCACCATGCCGTTTATACTCATCCTGCTCCAGTGCCTCGTCCTCCTCCTCTTCCTCCACATCATCCTCATCATCTTCCTCATCCTCCGCTTCTCTCTCCCGGTCCAATTCTCCCTCCGTTTGCTCCAGTGACAGCTCCTACAACTCCTCACTGAGTTTCCGGTATCGCGCCGGTGATCGAGAGCTGACGGTGGACGACGATAATGACTCCGACCTGCTCACGGAGGAGTCCAGCCTTCTCCTGGGCTCACGGAGGAAGATTCGTTCACGGCGCATGTCATCACGCTCTTTGCCATGCAGCCCACCACCTCCACCAATCCCTCCACGGAAACCACGTCCTCAGCGAGATCACGGCAGAGAGAGAACTGGCAGCCAGCTCGCCCAATTACAGGAGTGGTGGGCATCATGGGGGGACAGGGAGCGAGGGAGACAGGGAGCGACAACTGTCCGGGGTGATGGAGGAGTGGGAAGGGAAGAGAAGAGGCAACACAAAGAGAGGGAGCGTGAAAGGAAGAGGAGGAAGAAGGGCCGAAAGAAGAAGAAGAGGGAAGATAGGGAAAGAGAACGGGAGCGGAAGCGGCGTAAAGCGAAGAAAAAGAAGAAGAAGGATGATAAAACAAGGAAGAGAGAGAGAAAGAGGTCTGAGCAGGAGGGTGGAGAACCTGAAAAAAGAGAGGAACTTAAATCAGGGACACTAGACTACCCATCATACCCAGCTCTGAGAAGGGAGTCCTTTCGGAAAAAGAGTGAAAGCTCCATCAAAAGCTATGGCTGGAATATCCCAGGTGACGAAGAGAGAAGGGAAGAGAAAGAGAGGGATGAAGCAGAGGACAGCAGAGGAAAGGAAAAGGTCCTACGGCGAAGGAACAGCAAGCACTACCAAGGGTCCAGCACTAAGCCTTCGACATCTGTAAAGTTCTGGGGACCGGGAAACCCGTCTTCTGACACCATTCCATCTGCCTTCCTGCCTTTGGTGCCTGTCTCCTCTAAAAGGAGGAAGAGTAAAAGTTCTGACCGGGAAGGTGTAGCAGTCGAAGTGGAGAGAAGGCCCTTGTTGGCCAGGGACGGCAGAAGTGAGATGCATTCCAAAGAGGGGTTGTCCTTTCACGAGTGGGAGTCCGATGGAGAGGATGAGGAAGAGGATTCTGAGCAGGAGAGGAGGAAAGCCGGGGGGCGTGGGAAGCGGCGCAGAGCAGGAAGGACGATGTCCGATGAGGAGCGGGAACGTGACAAGGTCGTCGGGATATATTCTGATGATGATGCTTCTTCTGGGGAGTTTGGAAAGTTTGAGCGGTACTGGGAGGATCATGAAGGAAGGGCGGTCGGAGGCATCGGAGGGGGAGGTTGGTTTTTTAGTACCTACCCCTCCAGGGAGAAAGTCGGCAGCATCAACAGTAGAGATGACCTGTTCCTGGAGCGGGGCGAGAGGTGGGGTACAGCAGAGATTGGGTGGGGGTCTGGTGGAGGAGGAGGAGGAGGTGGAGGAGGAGGAGGAGGAGGAGGAGGAGGAGGAGGAGGAGGAGGAGATGGAGGTGAAAGAAGTTGGGGATCAGGATCACAATGGCCCCCTCCTCCTCTTTCCCCACCACCTCCTCGGCGATACTGGTCAGTGGATAAACTCCACATCCAGGATGAGAAGAAGAGTAGACGCAAGTCAAAGGACAAGAGCAGAGGGCGGGCAGCTTACTCCTCCCGTCACTCACCGCGACATCACCCGCACCCCCACTCAGCCAAATGGGCCCGTGTAACCTCAAGAAGCCAGGAAGAGTTGTACCGCCATTGCCAGAGTTTCCCCCTGAAGCCCAAGCATGACTCCTCCTCGTCCTCCAAGCCAGACCGCTCACAGAATCCATCTAAGTCTGGCAGTCAGTCGAACCTCATCCTCCAGCAGCGGACACAGAGACCGGATAGGGATCGAGGAAGGCAACAGTCCCCGACCCCAACCCTCTTACCCAACTTGCCACCCCCACTCCCTGCCCTCCCGGCTCCTCCGTCCTCATCTCACCCGATCCATGCTCCTCCCCCTACCTCGTCCTCTTCTGTATCCTCCCCCTCCGTGGTCTCCTCCATGGCTTCGGCAAGTGCCAAACTGCAGTACCAGAGATTGCGCTCTGTACCCCAGCCCCAGAGGTTTCCTCAGTCTCCTCACTTACCACTTAAAGCCAAGAGCCTTTGCTCCCGAAGGGGCTCGGCCCATTTCTCCAGCGTGGAGAGTGAGGTCTGAAGTGCAACAAGGTATTAAAGTCATAAGAAGGACAACTCTGGTGATCTGGATCAGAATCTGCAAACCTGGCTACCCTGCCAAGTCGGTACAGTACTCGCACTGAGCCCTTTCCTAAAGCTCTGCACAAACAAACCAGAAAGCCAAACTCACCCAACGGGTCCACGGTCCAAGGGAGACAGGAGCCGTCTTGTGCTCACGCTAGTTATCGTTCATTCCTGCGAGTATGTGAAAGACTTCAACCGCCGCCACAGCGTATTCTGAACTGGGTAAACCGACACACTTAAAGTAACTCAGACATTAAAGTGCTGCGACTAAGAGAGAGCCCTTTGCTTCGGATGTTGAAGCGGAGCAGTAGTTTGTATTCGGAGGATTCTTAATGCTTACTGAGGGCTCAGGAACTTTGTAGTACTGTGTGCCTGCTGCTCTCCGAAGCCTTGAACACAGAACAGTGTTGCTATTTTTTTTGCTTAAACAAACGCTTACCCCCAATTTCATTTTTCCTTAACGAACTGTTTACACCCCCGCAGAACTGTGATGCCCGCCCGGGGCACTTTTGTTTTGTATGATCAACACCTTCTTGTCTAGAGGGAGAAGAGGGTGATAACCACTTTGTCCTTTTTTGTGTTACCCATGCACGTTCTCTTCTTCTCCTCTCTTTCGTCCCCCCCATCCTTTCCCTCGTTTTCTATCCTCCCCCTTACCTTCCCCGTCTTTCAGTTTTTTCTGCTTTACCTCATTTCACACCTTATTGACACGTCTATCTTAACATCTCCTTCCCTGTCCCCCCCCCCCCCCCCCCCCCCTCGGCTCCTCTCCTTGATGTGATTATTCTGTGTGTCTGTGCTTTTCTGTGTTTGTATTCTTGACGACAGGGTAAGTCAACTGTGACTGATATTCTACTGGCTTAATGAAAAGCTGAGTGCCAAACCTAAGTAGAGCTCCACATCAATCTGTACGACGACAGCTGCTGTGTTTTCTTTTTATCTCGCAGAGCAATCCGTCATCTCCCAAAAATGTGCACATGCAAATACACACATAAAAGTGCACACACAAACCCACGTGCACAACACCCACCCAATAAGTCAACTCATCTCTTCTATTTCTTGAGCAATACATTTTTCACCCTCCGTTCACATTTTTGACTTTAAAACCTTTATTTGACCTCTGTGTTGTAGTTGTTGTTGTTGTTGACGTGTTCTATATATCACAAGGTGTGTTAAGTTGATACAATGTTAGCACTGTGCCATACGACTCAAACCGGGGTGCACACGCAAAGTTCTCTCAACTACCTAACTATGACAACGGAGGCGGAGTGTGTTCCCTCCCTGTGTTTGACTGAATGTAAAGTCGAGCCAACAAGTGTGCTGCAACAACAATCAAGACACTTGAAGACGGGAGTTGTAGCATTGCAGGTGGCGATGGAACCGAGTCGACTTCCACAGGCGGCAGTTTGCAAACCGAGCAGAGTCAGGAGTCGCTGGAGGATTAAATCTGCAAAGGGGTTCGGTTAGAAATAGATTTTTGTATCTGTTTGATTTCATTGCGACTGACGTGCTCGGTGGAGCCACCGTTGATGGACAAGGTGTAAGAAGTTGCAGGGAAACAAATACTTTGAGCCTTATGCTAATTGCTCCTGCCATATGGTTTGTGTAGAGTATGAATATGAAAGTGTGTATTTTCAGTATAATGTCTGCCGTTAGCCTCGTGCTAGCAAGACTGTGTGATCGTATGGGAAGGAATTAGTTTGATGCAACGTTAGATCTGGTGTGAGTGCCGTGTGGAGCCTGTGCCTGTGTCGGATGCTAACTAACGGATGAGGCAGCTTAAAGAAGTGGAGCTGATTCTGACTGATGGCGTCTGAAAGCCGCAGCAGCACCCCGAGGATTCCTCGCCTTGTAAATGTGTAACCAAGAGCTAGAGCTTTTTAATCCATCACCGAGCTGTCACCAGCAGTTACACTCCGATGTCAAGCACTTAGCTCGAGTCCAAGTAGCCAGTTGTGACCACCATCACTCGAATCCAGCGTCAGGACCCTGGACGTCAGTGGAGTTTTAGTGCAGAGGCCAGAGCCACTGGCACAAACTGGTTTCCACCCTGAGCCAACCTTCCCATTCCCACTGGTCAGCTCATGTTATTTCCCTGGATCTGCATCTGAGCCATAACTTACTTCAGCGGAAGAAAAGAAAAGAGAACCTTAGTTTTTAACATTGAACTTGTTGTGTAGAGTTTTGTCCGACATTCTTTAAGAAAAAAAATCAACATATATATATATATATCATATATATATATACACGATATATCTTTGTGGCGGTGGATAGCGTTAGAGAAAATTGTTGTTTAGAATCTTGACATTTGGGGATATTTGTTTTATTTGTTTCTCATTCCAAGTACATTATGATTCTGATATATGACGTGTTATGATCTCAAGTTCCCTCAAAGTCACTGGCAACAGGGAAACTCCTCAGTTCAAATCATATGGAGCCAAACCAGAGACAGTTCAGTGCTTTGCTAATTACGACCAGTTGTCGACTTGTTGGTCAAACTTCTGACAAACCAGTGAAGTCAGTGTGTCTCTGTGCGTTCACACCGCCAGCAGCCCCAGTGTGTTGAGACAAAGACCTTTTGTATGGAAGGGGCGCCCCAGTTGAACCATTTGGACTCGTGCCTTTCTCAGTGTCAAACCTGTTCCTGGAACAGAAGCTGTCAACAAGTGTAAGCGGCTGATTGAGTGTTAGCGAGGCAGCTGCTAGCGGTGTGGACCCGGAGGTTCCTCAGTGAGTCAGCCACCTCCCCCTTTCTCCTCATGTCCATCCATCGTGTTGTGTGCGTGTCTGCAAATGTAAAGCTGGTCTGTTTAAAAAAAAAAGAAAAAAAGAAGAGTATCTGTGGATATATTTATTTCATCTAAAAAAAAAAAGAGCATATCTAAATACATATGAAGTATATTTCAAGACGCTAAGATCTATGTTATATAAGTTTGTCTACTAAATTTACGATATTATCTCAATGAAAATGTCTTTTTTGTCTGTTTGTCTGTGTCTTCTTGTCTCAAACCTCCTGCCCAGCCCCCTACACCCCCCCCCCCCCCCCCCCCGCGAAAACAGAGACCAGTATGTAACTGTGTTTTCTCTTGAGACCGACCATCCGCCTCCATTAGCTATCGACTGCGGCTAACGCTAGGACGTCAGCGGAGGGACACCGTGGAGGGGTGCGCGAGTGTCTTATGACCGTGTCACTGTAGCAGTCGTGTTGTGTGCGTCTACCCAGAGGGGCCTTTCGTTTGGTTTGGGCTACAGATTAATGACTAATTAAACTTTTGTGGAAACAGCAGCTTTTACCACGACTCTCACGTTCCGGGAATCGAACCCCCGGCGTTTATACCGCAGTGTACAGCGACCTCTTTTAAACACAACGTAGAGAGCAGCACAGGCTTTTTGTCATTTCTCAGTAGCTGTATTACGATTAAAAGACACGCACAGCGCCCCCTGCCAACCGACCCATATGGTATATAAAAGAACTTTGATATACGTGCATAGTGTGTTGTATCTGCCAAGCTGCTGTGCTGTTCAACAAAAGACTTATACATAACAAACACACAGGTTCTTTCTTAATTTTTACAAAACGGATACAAATTAATATGACACATGTCGGGGGGGGGCAGGGGTCAAGGTGCTCAGTAGTGTGGCTGCCACTTAGGCCTCAAAGGGCCGAACCAGGGCTTTCTTTTGATAATTGTCTCCTAGAACAACTAAACCAGTCGGGACCTCC